>NC_067410.1:62751248-63054278 GCF_009764475.1 Pristis pectinata
GGCCCATAACCTCCTAAACCTTTCCAATCCATGTACCCGTCCAACTGTCTTTTAAAAGTTGTTATTGTACCTGCCTCAACCACTTCCTCTGGAAGCTCATTCCACATGGATACCACCCTTCCTGTAAAAAAATTGCCCCTCATGTTCCTCTTAAACTTTTCCCCTCTTGCCTTAAACCTATGCCCTCTAGTTCTTGATACTGCAAACTCTAGGAAAAAGACTGAGTGCATTCACCCTATCTATGCCCCTCGTGATTTTATACACAATCACCTTTCAGTCTCTGTAACATCTCCTCTCAGTTTCTTATGCTCATAGGAATAAAGTCCTAGCCTGTCGATCCTCTCCCTATAACTCAGTCCCTCAAGTCCTGGAAGCATCTTTGTTAATCTTTAATGCATTCTTTCCTATTTAATAACATCTTTCCCAGAGCAAGGTGACCAAAACTGAACACAACGCTCCAAGTGCGGCCTCACCAGCATCCTGTACAACTGCACCATGACCTAACTTTTATATTCAATGCCCTGACTTGATGAAGCCCAGCATGCCAAAAGCCTTCCTCACCACTCTGTCTACCTGTGACTCCACTTTCAGTGAACCATGTACTTGTACTCCAAGGTCCCTCTGTTCTACAACATTCCCCAGGGCCCTGTCATTCACTGTGAAAGTCCGACCTGGATTTGACTTTCCAAAGTGCAACACTTCACACTTAACCAAGTTAAACTCCATTTGCCATTCCTCGGCCCATTTACTCAGCTGATCAAGATCACCCCATAATTTTTGATAACCTTTTTCATTGTCCACTATACCACCTACTTTAGTGTCATCTGCAAACTTACTAACCATGTCTTGCAAATTCTTATCCAAGTTATTGATATAGATGACAAACAACAATGGGCCCAGCACCGACCCCTGAGACACACCACTAGTCATGGGCCTCCAGTCCAAAACAACCTTCCACCATCACCCTCTGCTTTCTACATCAAGCCAATTGTGTATCTAACTAGCCAGCTCTCCCTGGATTCCATGTGATCTAACCTTCCAGAGCAGCCTACCATGTGGAACCTTATCAAAGGCCTTACTGAAGTCCATATACACCATGTCCACCGCCCTACCCTCGTCAACTTTCTTGGTCACATCATTAAAAAACTCAATCGTTCGTAAAGACATGATCTCCCATGCGCAATGCCATGCTGACTACCGCAAGTCAACCTGTCTTTACAGATGTATGTATATCTTATCCCTCAGAATCCTCTCCAGTAACTTTCCTACCACAGATGCTAAGACTTACTGGCCTATAGCACCCAGGTTTTTCTTTGCCGCCCTTCTTAAATAAAGGCACAACATTTGCTACCCTCCAGTCCAACGGCACCTCACCCGTGGCTAATGATAATGCAAGTATCTCAGCCAGGGCTCCTGCAATTTTTTCTCTAGCCTCCTACAGTGTTCTTGGATAAACCTGGTCAGGCCCTGGAGATCTGTCTACCTTCATAACTTTTAAGACATCCAGCATCTCCTCTACTGTAATACAAACTAACCCCCAGATCTTCTCATTTACTTTTCTAGTTCCGAATTCTTCATGTCTTTCTCCACGGTAAAAACAGAGGAGAAATATTTAATAAGTACCTTGCCCATCTCCTGCAGCTCCACACAAAGATGTCCCCTTTGGTATTTGAAGGGCCCTATTCTCTCTCTGGTTACTCTTTTTCCCTTAATTTATATAAATATCTCTTTGGATTTTCCTTAATTTTTTCTGCCAAAGTTACCTCATGCCCCCTTTTTGCCTTCCTGATTTCCTTCTTGAGTACACTTCTGCATCCCTTATACTCCTCCAGGGGTTCACTTAATCCCAGCTGTCTGTACTTGACCCATGCCTCTGTCCTGGCCAAGGCCTCAATATCCCTCGTCATGCAGGGATGATACTCCTACCAGCCTTGCCCTTCACTCTAACAGGAACATGCAAAACTTGAGCTCTCGCTATCTCACCTTTAAAAGCCTCCCACTTGCCTGTGGTCCCATTTCCCGCAAACAACTTACTCCTATCAACCTTTAAGCTCCTGTCTCATACTGTAAAAATTTGCCTTGCCACAATTTAGAACTTGAACCTGTGGACCAGTTCTGTCCCTTTCCATAACTATTTAAAAACTATTAGAACTATGGTCACTGGTCCCAAAGTGCTCCCCCACTGTCACCTCAGTCACTTGCCCCGCCCTATTACCCAAGAGCAGGTCGAGCTTTGCTCTCTCCCTAGTAGGGCCATCTATATACAGCCCAAGGAAACTTTCCTGAATGCACTTAACAAAGTCCACCCCATCTAAGCCTTTAACAGTATGCAGTCCCAGTCTATGTTAGGAAGGTTAAAATCCTCTACTATAACAACCCTATTAGTCTTACAACCCTGCACAATCTCCCTGCATATTTAATCTTAAAGAATCTTAAAGGATCTTAAAGAATCCACAGATCAGCTACAGAAAGGCAGTCACGGAGGTGAGGGAAAATGTGAAGGAGGTGCAAAACTGTAAATGCAGTGCTCGTGGCCAGTCTCCTACTTGATGCTATGCCCTTATCAAATCCTGTACTGCAAGTACCACATGCCACTGTAAAATACAGGATAATGAGCCTGACAGGCATTGCAGCATCTTGCATCAAACGGCATGACAGAAATGCTGCAATCATCAAGGGAACACACACGATGGTTTTGCATATTGCAGAGGCTCTGATTATGCCATATTACATCAGGAAAACTTTAACTCATGTTGTATTTGCTGCAGACTTTTCTCTTTGTATTTTTGGTAGCTAATTAGCAAGGTCCTAAGTTGCACCTTAATGCACCAATTTGTGAAAATATCTGCTGGGCACACTATGACATCATTATCAGTGTGACTGAACAGCGGACAAACACCAGGAACAGAGCTGCCCGAGCATTGGTGGGTGTTAATTAACCCAGAAATCATTACTGGTGCAAACTAACCTGCAGTAAGCTGCTTTTATATACAATTTACACATTAAATATGTGTACACATGGGTCCAATTTCAAATCAATTGTTTCCACAAGCAGGTATTTCAGAAAAGAACATAGTCTTATATAATTTGTTTATATAAAAGGAAAATAACAAGGTGAGATTTTAAGTTCAACCACTGGTATGAATAAAAATGAATGTAGCTGTTCCCCGTTTAATCTCTCACAATCTGATGAAAATGGAGACATTTGACTGTTTTGTCAGATTGCATTGAGATGCATTAATCACTCTCCAACCTGAAAAAAAAGGTGGGTTTTGATTTAGTGTGATAGTGTATAACAAGCAGTTGCAAGTTGGCAACTCCTTTTTTTAGAGTCACAAAAGACTGCAGATGCTGGAATTTATAGCAAAAAAACAAACCACTGGAGGAAATCAGCGGGTCAGGCAGCATCTGTAGACCGAAAGGGACAGTTGACGTTTAGGGTTGAGACCCTTCATCAATTGCCCCGAAATGCCAACTGTCCATTTCCTTTTACAAATGTTACCTGAGCCGCTGAGTTCCTCCAGCAGTTTGTTTTTAACTTCTCTTTACATCTTTCCTTGGGAAATAAACTTGGGAGAGAATCAAATTCACTATTACCCATTTTATACAACTATACAACTCTTCTAGAGGTCCAGATCTACCCCATAGTTCTGCACACTCCAGTAAACTCATTCAGCCCTTATGGATTAGTTAATTCCATATAACCAGTTCGTGTACTTACCGATATGGAGGTTGGCGGAGAACTGATAAAACCCGGCCACTGGGGCCACGTACTGGCCGCTGGTCAGATTCAGGCCAATTCCTCGCAGAAACATACCGTCCTTCTCAGGCTAAGAGGAAAGAAGTTTGTTAAATAACTCAGCCAGACTCAGCTTCAACATTTCTCCAGCAATAATTCCAACTGAGCAACTTATAAGGATTAAGACTCCAGAATACATACTTGTCAAAACCCTGTAACAATAGCTTAATTACTTTCATGATGTATGAAACCACTACAACTTAACATTGTTCATCTGCAGAACATCATACCAACATCTCAAAAGTTCACAGAGGAATTCTAGACCAAATGCAACTGGAATAATTTCACCTGGAATTCATTTAGTGATTAGTTGGAGACCTCCATTCCATCGGTCTGGGTTGAATTTCAATTCAGATCCCAGGTCAATTGTGCAGGATGACAACCAAATAGAGGTGTGAATTAGCCAATGTGATCTGCACCATGTTCACAACTTAAATCCTCTCGCCCATCCCCACAAGGACCCCCAATGGCCTCTGTGTGTTGGCTGCCAAGCTTCTTTGCTAAATGACTATTGACCTGAAATAATGGGTCTGTATCATGCTAGAATCAGGCCAGAGGGGACAGTGCTAATTCCACTCCATAATTTCAGCTTTCGAACCACCCAGTTATACTCCATCAATTATTCAGTGATTTCATAGACAAAATGTATGTGTTTATTCATCTCGCTAACATTGGTGTAAAGTGGTATGATAGTCCTTTACATTAAAAATGCACTCACGATATGAAAGTTCTGCAGCTCCCTCAGACTTTTTCTGCTCATCACAAGGTCATCCTTTAGCTTGCAGTGAAAGGCTGCTTCCAGCCTGTGATATTGTCCCATCTCCCTGGGTAACAGGGGATGATAGGCAAGACTGTCCTGAATCCCTGGACATTCCTGGCACTTTTCCTGCAAAGCAATCCTATTTCTTTCTTCAACCACTTCTGCAGAAATAAAATTAAACTGGATGAAGAAGGATATTATATCCAGCATCTTTATTCATACTAATTCCAATAACTATGGGATCTTTCTTCTGATAGTTTTGTTTCCATTATTTTTCCATTCCTTCACTATTTTCCATTTTCTAATAGTCCCATGATATGCACTGTACCCAGCAGAAAAGTTGTGTGGCAGATTTGTGCTGATTTTCATCTCTACTCACATACATCATTTGATATTATGCATTGAAGCATATATTAAACTGTACAATTGAAGCTAATTTGAGGAATGTCAAGTCATGAGGGAAAATACAAGAAATTGTATGAGATAAGTAGGTTTGTAGAATCAGTTGATGCCATTCAATACAGGGCAAGGTGAAACAAGAAATGAAATGATGTTAATGTTCAGCGGTCCAGGCAGCCTTTATGCACAGAGTAATGCAAGTCAATATTTGAGCTCTGACCTCTTTAATAATTATGCATATGTAAACATGTTATCACAACAAGGTTGGAGGCAATCTACCAGCTGGAAAACCCTTCACATTTAAGAAGTACCAGAATTAGGAACTGTTGTGCTAGAACCTACAAGTGTGCAGATCGAGAACTGGGGTTTATACTAAATAGTTCTTGGCTGGCATTGACACTGCAGGTCGATTTGCTTACTTCTGTGCCAAAGGCATGCATAATTGTGAATAGTCATGTAATTAGAAATTAAATAGACAAACAATATAATAAAATAAAGCTGAATATAGTGGATGTTAAAGTGAAAATTAATGGACTGCAGTAGAAGTTACAGGGAATGTTAAATGAAGCTGTAATGGAGATTTAATGGCATAATATAATGTATGTGAGGATGTCCTACAGACTGAAAGAGAGGTACAATACAATGTGAGACATATAGGTCTATAATGGTGAGGGTTGCTGTGTGTAATAGTTATATAGCTTAAGGAAGATTAAAGGGCACACTAAAATTAATGGGCCTGTAACCCAATCGAAGATTAACCAATATCCTGTACAGATTCATTATTATCTCCTTAATTCTATTGTTTACCATTAGTGCATATAAAATCCATGTCCAATTTTCCCTTTCAGAAACTCTTTTGACTCAAGAATCCTACATCTTTGCACCTTAATTCCTAGATTAGTATTGTTACACCCTTGCACTTTGTAATTGCATCACTTGATCTAACTATCTATTCTTTAGGCATTTCTATTTCTTCATTCCATGAAAATGTTAATGTTTATTTCCATTCTCTTCATCCCAGACCTGTCACAATGGTATAAGGGAATGCACATTGGAGATTTAATGGCTGGCCTTCATTAGCCAAGGCATAGAATATCAGAGCAGGGAGATCATGGTACAACTTTATAAAACATTGGTTAGCCCATAGCTGGAATATTGTGTGCAGTTCTGGTTGCCACACTATAGGAAGGATGTGAATGGACTGGAGAGGGTGCAAAGGAGATTCACCAAGATGTTGCCTGGGATGGAACATTTCACTTATAAGGAGATTCTGTAAGACTGGATAGCCTGGGTTTGTTTTCCTTGGAGCAGAGGATGAATGGGCGGTGGGGTGGGGTGGGGGAGGGGTGGGAGGTTGACTGATAGAGGCATACAAAATGATGAGGGGCATTGATGGGGTGGATAGTGGGAAACATCTCCCTATAACAGATACATCTGAAACTATAAAGCATACTTTAAGGTGAGGAGTAAGAGGATTACAGAGGATCTAATGAAAACAATTTTAACCCAGATGTTGGTTGCAATCTTGAAAATACTGCCTGAGAAAGTGGTGGAGACGGAGACTCTAACAGCATTTAAACAGTATCTGGATGAACACTTGAATCGCCAAGGCATGGAAGGCTACAGAGCAAGTACAGGTGAATGAAGTTGTATGAGCATAGAACATAGAACACTACAGCATAGTACAGGCCCTTTGGCCCACAATGTTGTGCCAACGTTTTATCCTGCTCTAAGATCTATCTAACCCTTCCCTCCCACATAGCCATCCACTTTTCTATTATTCATGTGTCTATCTAAGAGTCTCTTAAATGTCCCTAATGTATCTGCCCCCACAGCCTCTGCAGGCAGTGCGTTCCATGTACCCACCACTCTCTGTGTAAAAAACTTACCCCTGATATCCCCCTTATACCTTACTCTAATCACCTTAAAATTATGTCCCCTCGTCTTAGCCATTGTCGCCCTGGGAAAAAGACTCTGACTGTCCACTTGATCTATGCCACATCACCTTGTACACCTCTATCAAGTCTATCTTGTACACCTCTATCTCATCCTCCTTCTCTCCAAAGAGAAAAGCCCCAGCTTGCTCAACCTATCCTCATAAGACATGCTCAACAATCCAGGCAACATCCTGGTAAATCTCCTCTGCACCCTCTCTAAAGCTTCCACATCCTTCCTATAATGAGGTGACCAGAACTGAACACAATACTCCAAGTATGGTCTAACCAGAGTTCTATAGAGCTGCAGAATTACCTTGAACTCAATACCCCGACTAATGAAAGCTAACACTCCATATGCCTTCTTAACAACCCTATCGACCTGCATGGCAAACTTGAGGGATCCATGAACTTGGACCCTAAGATCCCTCTGTTCCTCCACACTGCTAAGAGTCCTGCCTTTAACCTTGTATTTTGCCTTCAAATTTGATCTCCCAAAGTGTATCACTTCAGACTTATCTGGATTGAACTCCATCTGCCACTTCTCAGCCCAGTTCTGCATTCTATCAATATCCTGTTGTAATCTACAGCAACCTTCTACTCTATCCACAACACCACCAACCTTTGTATCATCTTCAAACTTACTAACCCACCCTTCCACATCCTCATCCAAGTCAATTATAAAAATCACAAAGAGCAGGGATTCCAGAACAGATCCCTGCAGAACACCACTGGTCACCGACCTCCAAGTAGAATACACTCCATCTACCACCATCCTCTGTCTTCCATGGGCGAGCCAATTCTAAATCCACACAACCAAGAGTCCCTGGATCCCATGTCTCCTGACTTTCTGAATAAGCCGTCCATGAGGAACCTTATCAAACGCCTTACTAAAATCCATGTACACCACATCCACTGCTCTACCTTCATCAATGTGTTTTGTCACATCCTCAAAGAATTCAATCAGGCTCATGAGGCACGACTTGCCCCTCACAAAGCCAAGCTGACTGTCCCTAATCAGCCAATGCTTCTCTAAATGCTCTTAAATCCTGTTTCTAAGAATCTTCTCCAATAATTTGCCCACCACTGAAGTAAAACTCACTGGTCTGTAATTGCCAGGTTATCCATACTCCCTTTCTTAAACAAAGGAACAACATTTGCCACCCTCCAATCATCTGGCTCTACTCCTGTGGCCAGAGAGGACGCAAAGATCGTCGCCAAAGGCGCAGCAATCTCTTCCCTCTCTTCCCATAATGACCTTGGATATATCCCGTCCAGCCCCAGTGACTTATCTATCCTAATGTTTTTCAATAGTTCCAGCACATCCTCTTTCCTCACATCGACATGCCCTAGCAAATCGGTCTGTCGTATACCATCCTCACAAACGTCAAAGTCTGTCTCTCTCTGGTGAATACTGAAGCAAAGTATTCATTAAGGACCTCCCCTACCTCTTCCGACTCCAGGCACATGTTTCCTCTTTTATCACTCTGGTCATCCTCCTATTCTTCACATATGTGTAGAACGCCTTGGGGTTTTCCTTAATCCTACTCGCCAAGGACTTCTCATGCCCCCTTCTAACTCTCCTAATTCCATTCTTAAGCTCCCTCCTGGCTCTCTTGTAACTCTCCAGAGCCCTGTCTGATCCATGCTTTCTAAACCTCAGGATGAGCGCTTGATGGTCAGCATGGACATGGTGTGCCAAAGGGCCTGTTTCTGTGCTATATGACTCTATGACTCTAGATCAATGGTTAAAAAAATTCATTAGTCAATAAAACACCTAAAATGGTGCTGCAGTCTGTCCCAGTGTTGTGATTGTGAGACTTCCATTTGTGTACTTCAGTCAAGTAGTCTTTTCCCATTAATGTTTAGTAAATACAAGTATCTTCAGCAAATTTGTGCGCCTGTGAAGTTGCAGAAGTTAGAGAATGAAGAAGGCAATATGTCACTGCATCTGACACTTGCGTTCACCAACCCAGATCCTCACAGCTTGCCTACTGTTGAGTTTAGAGGTGGTATTTTGTGGTGAATCATCAGGCATTAGTGGGAACTAAGGGGAAAAGGTAGAGATTTGGCAATTTCCCGGAGGGTGAGGTCACATTGCCAGTTCTGCAGACACAGATGAGAACTATAACACAGTGGTCCGTAAGTAAAGTGATGAGTACACACACAGAAGTGCATGGAGGGCAGTTTGAGAATAAACTGAGGTGAATGGGGACTCTTTCAATGAAACCTAGAACATAAATCAGCAGCAGGACTAAAGCCCATCAAGCCTGCCCTGTCATTCAATATGATCACAGCTAATCTCCCTCAGCCCTCCTCTTCTGTGGCAATTCCCCAAAGTCCTCAATTCCCTGATCTTTCAAAAATTTATCTACTTCCTTTTTTAAATGCCCCCAACCTTTACACCCTCTGGGCTAGAGAATTCTAGAGATTCACCGCCCTCTGCAAGCAGAAATTCCTACACAGCTCAGTTTTAAATGACCACTCCCTCGTCATGTAACTATGTCCTCTCATTTGAGATTCTCCCATGAGTGGAAACATATAGACATCTACCCTATTATGGCCCCAAAAGATCTTATGTGTTTCAGTAAGATCACCTCTCGTTCTTTTAAACTCCAAAGAATATAGATTTAGTTTCTTTAGCTGCTTGTGGTAGGATAACTCTCTCACCCCAGAATTAGCCTAGTAAATTTCTTTAGGACTGCCTCCAATGACAGTATATTCTTTCTTAAATAAGGGGACCAAAACTGTACACATTACTCCAAGTGTGGCCTCACCAACATCCTAAACAATTGTAACAGTACTTCCCTTTTTCTAAACTCCCACCCCTTTGCAATAAAGGCTAATAGGCCATTTGTCTTCCTAACCACTTGTTGCACCTACCTGCTAACTTTTTGTGATATTTGCACAGGGACATTCAGATCCTTCTGTACTTCACTCATCTGCAACCCTTCTCCATTTAGATAACAGTCTGCCTTTAAATTCCTTTAATCAAAGTGCATGATCTCACACTTTCTCCCATTTAAATGAATTTGTCAAAGTATTTCTCATTCACTCAACCTATCTATATCTAGTTGCAGAATTTAGTTGCATATTGTCATTGCAATATGCCCTTCCACCTATTTTGAGCCACTAACCTGTAAAAGACTGCTCCTACAATCCTGTTGTCAACCTTTCAGACAATGGAATTGCTCTTGCACCTCTAACATGCTCTGCAACCATAGTAATCAGTTCCTTATTCAGGTACTTTCTGGTTAGTGGTAATAGCCATAATATTTCTGTCAGGGAATAGGCAATTATATTGTTGCTGAATATTAAGCTGAAATTGAGAGTCTTCCACTTTATGTAAGTGATCATTGTCAGATGCAATGGTAATTTGCCATTTATCATTCTATCCAAAAGTGGAATCGTCTTGCTGTATTTGGGCTTGGAATTTTGATTGTGGAAGGGGCTGGATCCGTAAGTGAACCTCAGGGCTATAAGGCACGCTCTACCTATGCACTTAGAATGGGAGACACAAGAGACTGCAGATGCTGGAAACCATCTGCTGGAGGAACTAGGTGAGTCAAGTAACATCTGTAGGGGAAAAAGAATTCCTTTCCCTCTGAGTTCCTCCAGCAGATTGTTTGTTGTATCTAGGAAGGTCTCTTCTGTTGCAGCAATGGCGTTTCTCCCCTTTTTTCTTATCCTCTTTTTCTTTCTCTTCTTACTGCCTCTGGTCCATCAAAAGCAATACTGCCCAATTACAGGAGCAGTAAAATGGTGGCCAGCACCTCAGGAAGAATAAGTCATATCGTGTCCCACATACACAGTGCTGATCGTGAACATATTTTGTTGCTGAACATGCAACAGCTGGATGCTCAGTGAATGATAGCCTTTGCACTTCACAATGAGCTTCAGGTTTACAAGTGGACCTCAAAATGCCACATGAATGCAGTCTACACCCATAAACCTTTGGGATGCCTTTAATCTGGGTAATTCCACATGTGAACGTGGGCACCTGCCAGTCTTTACTTAAGGAGCAGGAGATGACTTACTTTCTTCCTGAGTATAGAACATCTCTGAAGTTGTGTTTATAGCAGGGAGTACACATGGGAAATGGGATAGGGGCCAGCTTTTGCAGCCTGGAATGACCCAGACGCCAGGATATTCCAAGTGACAGTGACTTTCAACTCTACGGGAGAGCACTCCAGGTACAGTTATGTAGCTGGACCTCTCCCTGCAGAAGGATGCAGACGTCTATCACCACTGACTTAGAAAACCTTAACCTATGGATGCAATGGTTCTTGTACAGTGAGAGGTATGGCCTCCAGAGTCTTTCAGAAGATAGACCTCCCCAGCAAAGTTCCAAAGACACAGATGGATTTGCCTGGATTAAAGGTGTCCCAAAAACTTAGGGGTGATAGCCGGCATGACTCCACTGGTATCCTTGGCCCCTCTCCTCCTGACAAAGGATCCTTGACCTGAAACATTAACTCTGTTTCTCTTCCCACAGATGTGGCCTGGCCTGCTGAGTATTTCTAGCATTTTCTGTTTTTGTTTTAGATTTCCAGCATCTGCAGTTTTCTCATTTTCACCCTCTCCTCCTGCTCCTGGACATGCACTGATAAGGCACCAGTAAAAGCAGCCATAACCTCACTCTCCACTGACTGGCAGTCTAGAGCCTTCAGCCCATGGAATGAAATGAGTTCTCCTTCAGTTCAATCTCCAGAAAATTGGGAATTAATTGATGATTCTTTCAAATAACCTGAGCTTGTGCCTGTTAAGACCTACTTTCCTTTGTATGATCTACACTGGATATTAATAAATTACCCACGATTCAATTCATAAGCCATCATTTGGGGTTGCGCATGGCTTTATGTCACCCTTCCATGCTGTATATGTTTTGTGTGTAGGAACAGCATGCACACGGAGATCAAAAATAATATTGTGCCCTAGGTCTCAGTTACAAATGCATATAAAAATCGTGATATGTGATTGAATTTCTAGGCTTATTTATCTCAGTCTATTATTGTGCCATTTATTTTAAGTCTTAACTTTCTTGCTGTTTATTATAAATACAACCAGTGTTTCTATGGTGCCTTTAGCGTAGCAAAATGTCCCAATGTACATCACGGGTGCAATATTAAACAACATTTAGCATTGCGTAACAAGGAAACATTAGGATAGGCGAACAAAGCCTTGGTCAGAAGAGCAGGTTTTAAGATGGAGACTAGCAAAGTTGTGAAAATCTGGGATAAGGGTCTTGGCAGCTGAGGGCAGGCCTGCCATGGTGGAATGATTGAAATCAAGGCATTAGAAGTGCTGGAATACAGACTCCAAGAAGGAATCTGGGTCTTGAGGATTTTACAGAGGTCGGGATGGACAGAGCAATGGAGAGAATTGAAAACACTGAAGAAAGGCAGGAGGACAACAGGAGAGCCTTAGAGTGGCTGAATCTGACAGTAACAAAGGCATGGAAGTGTATGTCAGCAGAGGTGAGTGAGGTGGGAGTGGTGTTGTGGTGCAGCAGGGCAGCATCTTCCTATTTTAGAGGATATGGATTCAGAAGACAGTCCCATTTTTGGCCATTTTGATCTCCATCTGTATTTATTTTACTTACAACTGTCATCAGCATTTATCACAGTAAACTTCAATGACTAAATTATCAAATGTGACTTTACCTTTTAGCATCTCTTTGAATTCTTTCAGGAGCACTTCATGTGTGACAACAGCCCCTGGAGGTCCCTGAGGTCCAGGGGGGCCTGGTGGACCTGGAAGACCATGCTGGAAAGTACAAACATAAAGACCTGTTAGGTAGACATCTCTTAGGGTTTAAAGCCTTATGTGTGAAGGAATTTCTCACCTCAACCCCAAATGGGCAGTGCCTTATTCTGAGGTTATGTCTCCAGTGCTGGACACTTCAGATAATGGAACAGCCTCCTGTCCATCTCTCTTAAATCCTAAGGTTCTGAGGGGCTGCAGCTAGTTTCCTTCCATCATTTTGATGGGAGATTCTGCCAGTCCCAGCATGGCAGCTGCATCATTTTGCTGGGCGTTTCACCAATCTTCCACAAAACTATGGATATTCTAATGCAGCCTAAGGGGAAATCTGGAGAGGAGCAGAGCCCTGGGAACAAGTGACCAGGCATCGCACATTTTCAGTAGTGACCCTTTCAGAGACTGAAATTGTTTAGTGGGAGTGAGACTGAGAGTGGGGGTGGCAGCTGCAAACTCGATGTGGCTGTACTGATCTAGGTAAATGAAGAGTATTCCATTACTGCTGTACATCTTGTAGATGTCAGAAAACCTTTGCGATGAGAGGAGATGAGTTATTTGTCACAGGATACCCAGCCTCTGACCTGCTCTTGGAGTCACTGTACTCATGTAGCTGGCCTGTTGGGTTTCAAGTCAATGATGACCCCTAGGATGTTGGTGGTGAGGGACTTGGCAATGGTAATGCCATCGAATGTCAAGGATAGGTGTAGATAGTCATTACCCTGGCACTTCTGTGGAGTGACTGTTATCTGCCACTTATCAGCCAATGCCTGAATGTTGTCTGAGTCTTGTTGCATGCAGGCAAAGCCTGCTTCATTTGCTGAGGAGATTGGGAATGGAATTGAACATTGCGCAATCATCAGCAATCATCCCTACTTTTGACATGATGGAAGATCACTGAAGAAGCAGCTGAAGATGGTTGGTTCTAGGACACTGCCCTGATGAACTCCTGCAGTGAAGTCCTGCAGCTGGGTTGATTGACCTCCAACAAACACAACTGTTTTCCTTTGTGAGGGGAATGGAGTGTTTTCCCCTTAATGCACAATGACTTCAGCCTTACCATGGCTTACTGGGGACTGTGCAGAGCTGATCCCTTCCAATACAGTGTGGATATATGAATGGCATTGAAGTCCCTACCCAGACTACATCCTTTGCCCTTGCTACTTTCAGTGCTTCTTCCAAATGCTGTTCAAAATGAAGGAGCACTGATTCATCAGCTAGGTTAATCAGGAGGAGGTTTCCTTGTCCATTCTTGACCTGATGTTTGGAGACCTCATGCGATCTGGAGTTAATGCTGAGGACTCCCGGGTTTACTCCTGCCCATTTATCCTGTACATAGGTCTTGACATGGTTAGAGATTGTGACAGAAGACTGTAGCATATTGGCTGCAGGAAATGATACTGTGAGTACCATCAAATCAAGTCGTGGCTTGACTAATCCGTGGGACAACTTTCCACATTCAGAGACCACTGCTCAGATGTTACAAGGAGGATTTTACAAGGTTGTTTGAGCTGAGTGACTTTATCTTGACTAGATCTAATGTCTTGATTGATGCTGAGTGGTCCATTTGGTTTTATTCTATCGCATCTAGTTCACTTGAAATCACCCTGTGCTCCAGGAGGGACCATGACATAAACCCATTTCAGAGTCAGTGACACTATTGGGAGTCATGTTTAGGTAAGACTAGGTAGTGACTTCAGGCTTCCTTCCCTGTAGGATATTCATGAATCAGATAGGTTATTGTAACAATTTTGTTGTTGTCATTCCTGATATTGGCATTTTTTAAAATACATGATTCTAGATTACTTAATTAGCTGAGGTTAAGTTCCCATATTTGGATTTGAATTTGTATCATTACTGGAATAGACCTTTGAATTACGAGTCTAGTAGCTTTACCATGTGCCTCCTTTTTCTGAAGAGCTAGAGTGAGAATTTCGAAATGGCAGCAATGTCAAACTAGGAACTATTGTAAGTGATGGAGAACAGGTTTGCTGATCTGAAGTTGTCCAGCATTGTCTATTTTTAATACCAGCACTTTCAACAATTTGTGTTTGTTTTAAGATTAAAAAAATCTCAGGTATATCCTCATTTTATGCATAACTTGCCACCAACATTGATTTACACATTTCAACACTTCAGCTTGGTTATTGATGATTGCTTTTCAGTTTGATTGATTAAATTGGATTAGTTACTACCAGATGATGTAAGCACAGGAAATAGACTCTCATCAATCTACTGGTGCCTCTACACTAAGTTCACATCTAAATTCTCAGCCTCCCCTCATTCATCGCTGGATGAATGAGAAATTGTCAATTCAATATAAAGTTGTGTTTTCTCACTGAAAGCTGCTTCATGAAAACTGAGGATAACTTGATGTGAACAGCACATGACTCATAGTCATGCAACACAGACATTGGTCTTTCAGCCCACTGAGTCCGTGCTGACTATCAAGCACCCACTAATCCACAAAACTCTATTTTTTTCAATTCTCCCCACATTTACATCAACTCACCCTGAATTCTACCACTCACCTACCCACTCGAGGCAATTTACAGTGACCAGTTAATCTACCAACCTACATGTCTTTGGAATGTGGGAGGAAATTGGACCACTGGAGAAAATGCATGTGGTCAGAGAGAGAATGTGCAAACCTCACACAGACAGCATTGCAGGTCAGCACTGGGTCTCTGGTGCTGTGAGGCAGTAGCTCAACTAGCTGCTAGTGCCACCCCTAAACAACTCAAAACTTACGATAGACCACACAAAGGTCCCTCCTAGACAAAGGTTGTTTTCAAGTGACGGATATATCTGAGTAACTCAACACTCTCAATGATTAATTCTTCCTGCATTTCCTGTATCTTCACCCCTGGACTATCTCTGACATTTCTCATCCTTTCCTGGATCTTTCTGTCTCCACCTCAGGAGACAGACTTGACACTGACATTTTCAATAAATCCACTGACTCCCACCGTAACCTCGATGGTACATTCTCCCATCCTACCTCCTGAAAGGATGCGATTCCTTTTTCCCAATTTTTCCAACTCTGCTGTATCTTTTTTCAAGATGATGCCTTCTGCTCTAGGGTTTCTGCAATGACCTCCATCTTCCAGAAGCATGAGCTCCCCTCTGCCATAGTTGACGGAGCCCTCAGGTGGATTTCCTCAATTTCCTGCACATCTGCTCTCCCCGCCCTCTCCAAGACAGGACAGCAATAGAGTTCTCTTGGTCCTTACCTTTCCCCTCCACCAGCCTCCGTATCCAACACATCACCTAAGCTACTTCCACCAGCTCCAACGTGATCCCACCACCTGTCACATCTTCCCCTTTCTTCTTTCTGCTTTCTGCAGAAACAACTCCCTGGTGTGGTTATCCCTCCCCACCCACCTACATTTCTCTGCAACTATTGGAGGTTGCCTCCTCCATCACCATCATCCAGGGACCTAAACGGTCACATGCACCTCCTCCAACCTGGTCTACTGCATTCAGTGCTCACATTGTGGCTTCCTCTATGTTGGAGAAACCAAGCGTAGACGGGCAACTGTTTTGCAGAGCACCTGCACTCTGTCCGCAACAGTATCTCAAGCTTCCATTTGCATTCATTTTAACTCTCCTACCCACTCCCACACCAACCTGTCTGTCCTTCATTGCTATGGAGAGGCCAAACACAAATTGGAAGAACAACGTTTCATATTCCACTTGAGTAGCTTACAACCCAATGGTATGAACATTGAATTTTCCGATTTCAGGTAACCCACACCCCAGTGTTCTCCCCACCACACACTCACCTGTCCATCTAGTTTTTTTCTCCCTTTATTCACCTTTCCCATCTCTTCCCCCGACATGGTTCCATCTGCCCTTCATCCCCTTCCCCATCTGGTTCCATCTATCACCTACCAGCCTCCATCTCACTCCCCACCAACACCCCCACCCTCGCACTACTCTGTACTGGAATTCTTTCCTCTTCCTTCTCAGTCTTGATGCAGAGTCTTGAGCCAAAACATCGACTTACACCTTTCGCCTCCACAAATACCACTTGACCTGCTGAGTTCTTCCAGTGTTGTTTTTTTTTGTTTCAGATTGCAGCATCTACAGTCTCTGTTGGCTTCACATCCTTTGTTCCACCACTGGGGATGGGGCCTTTGGCTGTGTTGACCTCTTGGTAAATCCTTCTTTGAATTTTCTCTCCATTTCACACTGCACCTTGAAAGGCCTCAAATTTCAGCTTCCTGACCAGAGTCTTGAGACCCTCTACTCACTTCCGCTTCTGTGGCTTGGTGCCCACTTTCGTTAAGTGATGCATCTTGGGGCTTTTATCAATGTTAAATGCACTCTAACCTCAAGGCAGTCAGGTACACAAATCAATGAATGAAGCTCTAGATGTGCGGATACAAATATCCAGGAATGCAAATACAGCAAGGAGGAGGGGGAGGGGAGGTTGGAAGGTTTGAGAGGTGGCTAAGGATCCACTGATCATAACAGCCAAGTTGTTCTTGTTGTTGGTTTAGTCTAGGCTGGCTGCCTAGTCTAACCAAGTTTTTCTTTTGAACATATGACTATGAGCCCAATCCATAGCACCCACTCATACATTCCTCAGTGATGTTATCTTCCTGAGCAACCAGTTTTCACTGCTTAACACTTAAACCTCTTACTCTTTCACACCACCACTCCCACCCGTTGTGAGATTGACTCCTGGTGGTTCTCTGTTTATTGCATTCGGTTCACATTAAACTATAAACAGAACTGTAGACATACAGATTTCAAATGAATTAATCCCATATCCTCTCAAGTATGGACATGTCACCTCCCTGTCTCACCCAACGCCTTGCAGCAATTACCTGTGTTTTACATGCTCTTCCTTTGTTCCTCTTCCTTTCATTGACTCCCTTCTCTGAGTGCTCCACAAACAGAAGCCAGCTATCGCGTGGGTCCACAGGCAAATCCAGTAGCTGCTGGAGAGAAGATGAAAAATGAGGCTGGAATTCAGATCCCAAGAAAAAAAACGGAGTTATGGAATATAGTCATCAATTGGCAGGGTCTGCAAAAGCTTTAAAGGAGCTGAGAATGAGCTAATTCAGGTAACATTTGGCAATGTGCCCTGTGGAACTTGAAGCTTATTTCATTACTATTTTAACTCAAATGTTTGGAGCAATATTTACTACTCACATTCTTAGACTAGGTACACGTGGGTTAAATAAAGAAAGAGGCTCCCTCAATACTGGACCAACAAGCTCTCTCTGGTGAAAAACATCAAGTTTTCCCAGGTCTGATGAAGAATGTGTTAGATCCAGAGTAAAGTTGTCTGTGGCTAATAAGGATGTCAACAAAATTCTGGTGTGCTTAAAAAATAAGTGTTTCATGCAATATAACAGCTCTGATAACACTTGAAAAGCAAGGTGGAATTCCAGTATAAATCTTGGCCAGTATCTGACCTATAATATCACCCAGTCCCAGAGCGTGAAAGGACAGTGTGTGACCTGCTGTACCACCCGGTGCCAGTGTGAAAGGACACTGTGTGTCCCACTATGTCACCTTTCTGTACTCACAGAATTACTGAATCATAGATGTTGAAGGTTAAAGATTTATGTGTGTTCGCCATTGATAAAGTACTTTGTTAACTGATTACCAAACATATATTTAAATTTTGGACCTCGTTTCTTTATTGCTCATGAATATTGTTGAGTACGGGTGGAAAGTTTCCATAGGGAAGAAGGGACAACAAAAGACACCTCAGCCCGCTCCATTACTGCATTGCTTAGCTAATCACAACACTCTTTGTTTTCATTGTGAATGAATAAGCTTTATTGTTTCCTTTGTTGTTTTATTCTGCTTACATTTCAGTCATTTAAAACATAATGAATCATTTTGGAAAGAGCTGGGGGAAAAGCACAGGGAGATTTATTAAGAGGAATTGTTGGCACTTCTTGTAAAATGGAGAGAATTAGAATTTGTGAGACTTTGTCACTCACTCAGAAGCAGTTGGAAGATGTCTGTCTGGGCAAGGCCAAGAACTTAACCTTGCAAATATGGGCATGAGGCATCAAGGGTGGGTTGGTAAATTGGCATTTGGGTTTGGAACACTTTGGATGCTTACTTACACTAACTCTTTCACGTATCACTTTCAGCACTGCTTTCACACAATACTCTTTTTCAGTCCTTAACTTGAGAATCTCTGTTATGTATGAAATGAAATCATCTGTGCTCCAACTGAATACTTTATTTTTCTCTCCCCTGCGTGCATTTTTGAAATGAGTACCTACTATGGAATTTCTCTCTTTCCCTACCTCCTCACCGCCCCCAGCCCTAGACACCTTAAGTTAAAAATACCATCTGCCTTTTCCCTGCAGCTTAGTGCCTGCCAACCTTTCTTTTCTCTAGCACGTACCTTCAGATATTTTGAGACTATAGTATAAGTTAAAGTTTATTATAGTTGAAAATGCTGCATCTATGTAGATGGTTGTTTATAGTTAAATACTGCCAAGTTGTCAGCCTCTAAGTCCAAATTCTTTTAAGTGAATAATAATACTTGGCCATTATAATAATTGCAAGCGCTTGGCTTGGTAATCAGATAGGGTTGTGTAATTTCGCCATTTGACTGGACATAATGCCACTAATCAGTCTAAAGGCTTGAAAAGGACATGATTATTTCATGAGGACACAAGAGTGTGCAGATGCTGGGATCTGAAGCAAAAGCAAGCTGCAGGAGGAACCCAGTGGTTCAGGTAGCATCTGTGGAGGCAAAGGGATAGATGACATTTTTGGTCGAGACCCTGCATCGGGACTGAGAGTGTAAAGGGGAGACAGCCAGTATAAAAAGGTGAGGGAGAGGTGTGAGGTGGGAGCTGGTAAGTGATAGATGGATCCATGTGAGGAGGGGTTGATGGGCAGATGGAGCCAGGTGGGGGAGTTTTAATCCATGCCTCACCCCTTCCCCTCACCTCTTTATACTGACTATCTCCTTTACACCCTTAATCCCAGTGCAGGGTCTCGACCTGAAACATTGACTATCCTTTTGCCTCCATTGATGCTGCTTGACCCATTGAGTTCTGGGCAGGCACAGTAGTGTCGCGGTTAGTGTAACGCTTTATAGTGCCAGAGACCCGGGTTCAATTCCAGCCACTGTCTGTAAGGAATTTGTATGTTCTCCCCGTGTCTGCGTGTGTTTCCTCCGGGTGCTCTGATTTCCTCACACATTCCAAAGACGTACGGGTTAGGAAGTCATGGGCATGCTATGTTGGCACCGGAAGCGTGGTGACACTTGTGGGCTGCCCCAGAACACTCTTATGCAAAAGATGCATTTCACTGTGTGTTTTGATGTACATGTGGCTAATAAAGATCTTATCTTACCTTCCAGCAGTTTATCTTTGCTGCTTATTTCATGTTTAGTACCACCTTGAAAGTGATGCATTCTCAACACATTTCCTGACCATTATGTTTGTCTCTTTTGCATGAATCATCACCAGTCCATTTTCAAAATCCACAATTAAAGTCAGTTATACTTTAGGATTTTCTTCTTAGTTATATGTCCCATATATTACCTGTGGGACAGGCAGGTGATCAATCCACAGTCAGGTGGTTGTGAATGCTCTTTTTAACAAAGGTTTCTATTTTTAACTACTGCTGGTGTTTCCTAATCCCTGTTAACCTCACAGGTTAAAGAAGGCAGGAGGGGCCAGGTCTGTTATATGCATTTACTCCAATTCTTGAGAACCTGGAGGAATGGGAGTGTTTCCACTAGCCCCAACAAACTACCCTGTGAACCATTCCCCCCCCCCACACCACCTCAATGATATCCAAACCTTCACAACTCAACTCACCCCTGCCTCGAGGAGTGAACTGACCATCCCACCCTGTGATCATCCCTTAACCTCACCATGAGCACTCCATCTCCCTTGCAATCACCACCAGCCACCCTAGCTCATTTTCTTTCACCCAAAATCAATGAACCTCCTTACTTCTGGCCGCACCTATCCCCATTCCTTCAGCTGTCAAGCCTATCAATCAGACTTACTGTTGGACAGGAACCTTGGCAAAAAAAAATCAGAACACACTTTTCAATTTTAACTGGAAACTAATCCATGAACCTGCATTCCAGGGTTTTCATTTTTAGCATCTTCCCCTAATTCTGCGCTCTGCATTGATGCATCATAATTATCAGGGGCCACAGTTAAGTTGATCTACCAAACTTCATTCTTCATCTGCCATTGTCTATGGGAGAAGATTGGTTCCCATGCCACCCATGGTATTACCAATCTTACATAATTGACCACAAAGTCTCAAGGAAGTATAGAATGATCTCCAGTCTGTGCTGTGGAAGAATATCACCGGAGCATTAAAACCTCTGTTTATTAGATATGGAATATGGTTTATTCGATATGGTGAGGGGATGAAAGTGAGAGAGTGGGAGCTTTTGGTGGAAGGAGTGAATGCTGTCTGATTAAGAGAAAGGAATTATCCAATCAGCTGATGAAGATTTTGGTTCTCCAGTGATCGGAGGGAGATGAGAATGGATGCTTTTGGTGACCATTGGTGAGTATCAATTTGGGACAGGTATTTGGGACAGGATAGGAAGTCACTTAATGACACCTCCTGAATTCTAAGCAGATTTGTCAATGACAGCTGTTTGTGCTGCTGTGAGTGTGGGTAGAAGTCCTTGGCCCTTGTTTGGAAACTGATTTCAGTGGCACAAGCTGAAAGTGTGAAGCCTTTAGCACAAGCATTATAGCTGCAAGCCCTCATTAGATTGTGCTGTGACACAGTGCATGGGCACAGCATTTTACCAACAAAGCCATGCATCTTTTTCTCAAGTCTTCACATATGTAGTATTAATTCCTTTCCACTGCTCAAAATCAATAAATTATATTAATCTTAAACAAAATACAAGATATACTAGAAAGTTGAACTAAAAACAGAGTGATGGAAATAACGTTTCTCAAGAGGAATCAGCAGTTCATGTTTCAAGTTGAAGATCTTTCATCAACTGATATTCTCTGACAAGAGATCATTAAGCTGAAACATTCAATCTGTTTTTGTGCTGTGTAACCAGCTGAGTAATTCCAACAGTTTCTGTTTTCATAACAAATTGCGTTTAATATTGTAAAATGTTCAAAGGTGCTTCACATTGACAGTATCAGATAAAATCTGACACAGAGCCACACAAAGCGACATGAAAACTTAATAGTAATAAGGTAGGTTCTAAGGAGTGAATGAACAGAGAGAGAAATTTGGGGATGTTTAGAGAGAGAATTCCAGAGTTAAGGATTTATGCAGATGAAGGCATCGTTGTCAGTGTTGTAGAGGAGATTAAAGAGCCACAAGGGATCAGTGCTGGAACACTGCAGAGATCCCAATCAGTAGACATGTTGCCTAATGTGGACCTGAGTCAAAGCAGCCACAGACATACCAAAATGGGTAAGGCTAAGTTAGATCATCTCAATGAAGCATTTGATAGGGATATTACAATTAGCTCCACGCCCTCTTATGGAAGTGAGAAATAAAATCCCCTTACTGTCCTTTATCTAGATGTCTGTGGAAAGTTGATAATCATGGATGATGTATGAGGAAAGGATGAGGCTTGGTTGTGATTTTTCCCTGTGCCTGATATCTACTGTGGATTGTGAAATGCAGTTTCCATTAATATTAAAACAAATCTCAGAGAAAGAAACATGGATTTAAGAAATACTGAACAACAATCATTTCTTCAACTTGCATTGTGCTTTTTAATGGAGCAATACATCCCCAGACATTGTAGGAGGACTACCTTAAGAACATTGAAACTGGGTCTACAAAGAGCCATTAGAACAAATGAACAAAAGCTTAGTCAATTTGGTACAGTTTAAAGACTGGTCTCAAAGAGATGGAGATGGAAATGGAAAGAAACCTGCCTGCTAAAACCATGGCCATTAAAAGTGGAACAACTAAAGTCAAGAAACTTAGATACTGCAGCAATGTAGGATATTAGAACACAGAACCCAGCAACATAGAACCTAAGAACAAAGAAACATAGGAACATTGATCAAGCAATATAAAACCTAGAACAATATATCTAGCAACTGGATCACATAACACTGAAAAAATCAGTAAACTACTATCCTTTATTGATTTTACCTGGTGTAAATCAGACTTTTTTCCAGGTGAAATTATGCCAGTCACTAAACTGGAATTGGCACTTTTGGTTGCTGGCATGTCAGACCTTTTGCCAGCATCAGATGTGCACCAGATGATGTCACTATTCACACAATACCTATTTCCACCTGTTTTAACATAATTTAGAGCTTAATGCTCCACATAACGATCATGATATAGTCTCTCTTGAACTAGGAGCACATTGTGCTGGTTTTTTTGCTTTGGTCAGTATTTAGAAGAACATTTTACTGACATCAGGAGGACTACAAGGACAACAGGATAATCACAAGCTGCTTAGACACCCTCTAAAGTCTACAGAGTGTGCTTAACAGGGAGTGATTTTTGTAGTATTTAGCTACTGAGATAGCCTTTTCATGGGTGTCTTAGTAGTGACACAACTGGCAACACCCCATTGCTGGAGTGTCATTATGACCATGGCTGGCCATACTTAGGATTGATTGAGACCTTGGGACAAAGGAATACACATGCCCATCTGTGAAGAGCCCACTCTCATAGTCTTCAGACTACATCCTACTTGGACTTCTCTGATGAACAGTTTTTCGAAGGCTTTGATCACAGGTATGTAACATTCTGCAGGAAAACCATTGGTCATTCTCTTAATCCTGGACTTCTCCCTCCTTCATTGATCCTTATGGTTTCCACCAGCCTTGTGAGCAATAGGTTCCAGGAGTTCTTATCATTTTTGGCAGATTTGGTTTTTGGCAGGTTTTCTGCTCCCACAGTGCACATGACCTCCCTTCTGACATCTATCTCATTGATTTACATGTTCTTTTGAATGAATCTAGGATATGTCACTGACTCTCCTGCAACCTCTCCCCGATCATGTGTGTTGCTACTCTGCTATGGGGAGGGAGGTGGGGGCAATGTTCAATTGAATATGGCCCATGGGAAACCATGGGGGTCCTATTTTAATGCACCTGTTTGGGTGTAAAACATCCTAATGCTGTTCCAGATGATAATGGAAACTTTTGTAGCTCTTAGAAGCCTGATTTGGCATTATTCCTAAAGGCAATGATGTTTTACTGCACCTGTGTCCCTAGGCAATGGAACCTAAACACATGCAGTGTGGGAACATGGGATCAAGTGACATAAAGCCTAAAAACATTGAACATAGTAACACAGAACCTGCCAGCATAGAACCTCAAAATAAGTGACGTCAGATCCTGGAACATAGAATCTAGGATCAACAAACTCCACAATGTTCAACTTAGAAACATAATAACAAAGAAAATGGAAAGTAATAAAATAGAAGCTAGAAATATAACCTAGCAACATGATACCGAGCCACGTAGAACCTAACAATATAGAACCAAGCATTATGGAGCCCAAAAAATAGAATGTAGCCACATGGAACCTCACCATACTGAAAAATTTAACGTAGAAGGTAGAATTATAGAACTTAGAAAAATAGAACTTGGAAAATCTCGAAAGGAAAACATTAACATATAACCTATAAACATGGGAGCCAGAAATGCAGTAACATTTACAAACACAGAAACTTGTAAAAAAAATCCTGAAAAACTTGGAACCATACAAGCTAGAAAAATAAAAGAATGAAAAATGGGAGCTAAGAACATTGAACCTACCCACATGGAACGTAGAAAAGAGACCATTGCACCATTGATCATGGCTTCTTAGGCAATCCTTTGGGATCATGGATGACTAGCTTCCACTCTAGTTCATTGGCTTCTGGAGTAGTGAATGAAGCCAATGTGGGACCTGCAAACTCTGAGGAAGATGGGGCAGGAGGTTTGACGGGGTAAGTATGTTTGGGAGACGATGCACCTCATCCTCCATTTTTGTAGTGCTTCTGTGCACTACAGGCCCCAGTTATAATAAATGCTTCTTCTCCATTTTAAGTTGGAATTGGAATTGGTTTATTATTGTCACATGTACCGAGGTACAGTGAAAAACTTGTCTTGCATACCGTTCGTAGAGATCAATTCATTGTACAGCGCCTTGAGGTAGTACAAGGTAAAACAATACAGAATGCAGAGTAAAATATCACAGCTACAGAGCAAGTGCGATGCAGGTAGACAATAAGGTGTAAGGTCATAACAAGGTAGATTGTGAGGTCAAGAGTCCATCTTTCATACGAGGGAACCATTCAATAGTCTTATAACAGCAGGATAGTAGTCACAGGCCCGAGATTCACAGGAGTCGGGGATGTTATATTTTTTGAAAAGTCTTTAAGAACATTCTTGAATCATTTCCTCTCTCCACTGGGAAATCACTTGCTGTGACAGAGCTCAGAGTAGAGTTCCTGCTTTAGGATCTATGGCTGGAAATGCAGACAATGTGGTCTCACATTGGAGCTTATTGAGTGTAGTATAGATTCAGTGATGGGAATGTAATTGGTAATTGGCTTATTATTGTCACATGGACCAAGGTACAGTGAAAAGCTTTTGTTTGCATGCTATCCAGACAGACCATTCCATACATTAGTATATCAAGGTAGTACAAAAGGGAAAAGAAACACAATGCAGAACATAGTGTTCCGGCCACTGTCTGTAAGGAGTTTGTACATTCTCCCTGTGTTTGCGTGAGTTTCCTCCGGGTGCTCCAGTTTCCTCCCTCTTCCAAAGTTGTACAGGTTAGGAAGTTGTGGGCATGCTATGTTGGCGCCGGAAGCGTGGTGACGCTTGTGGGCTGCCCCCAGAACACTCTATGCAAAAGATACATTTCACTCTGTGTTTCGATGTACATGTGACAAATAAAGATATCTTATCTTATCTTATAATGTTACAGTTTCAGAGAAAGTGTGGTGCAGGTAGACAGATAAAGTGCAAGGGCCATGACGAGGTAGATTGAGAGATCAAGAACGTTGGCATGAGAGAAGACATTGATTTTGGTTCCCTTATCCTGCCAGTGGATTTGGAAGATTTTGTTGAGGGAACAGAAACAGTTTCTTCAATCAAAGGCTATACTAGTGCACTGATGGCAATGGTAAATTTCACCTTTGATAACCATTGATAGGTGGTTCTGGAGATATGTAAAATGATTCAGGTTTTCTAGCATCTTGTTGTGGACCTTTATTATCAGAGGGCAGTGTTACACAATAGGAGCAGGCTGGTAAAGAATACCTTTTCTATGGACGTTGAGCATAAGGCCCATTCTCCGTGTGTTTCAGTGAATGAGTCGACAATTGACTTGGAGCTTGGCCTCTGATAATGTGCATATGTAAATGTCATTGCATGCTGGAGCTCAATGACAAGCTGGAGTGATCTTGGTTTGGAGTGGAGGTGACATGGATTGAACAGTTTCCCATTTGACTTTTGGAAGCCTATTGGAGCTGAGGTGCAGCAATGCAGCAAGAAAGATTGAGAGAAGTGCTGGGATGATTATGCAGCTTTGCTTGACACGAGTCTACATTGAGGTTGGGCCAGCTGTGGACTATTTAAATCATGTAGCAGGCACAGAATGGGGACAAATCTCTGAGGGCCAAATTTGAGTAGTCCCTCTTAATGTATGTATTCAAAGGCTTTTGTGAGGTGGTCATTGCTGCACTTCTTTCGGAGTTGTCACATGACTCAAGTCTACTGTGTCTCTAGATGGTCAGAATACACACTGTAATTCAGAGCACTACTCTGTGTCCACTGGGAGTAGGCCAGTTAGAGGACCTTGGCCATGACTTTCCCTGACATCAGGGAGACCCTCTGTATCTTTTCTAGAAAATGTTCATTATTACAAAATCTCTTGGTATGTGTGCCTTTTTAACTGTGGGGCATAGGCTATGATTTTGTGGTGTGCAATGGCCAACCCGTAACAGAAGTCACATACAGGGCAACTTCCTCTCCTCAATATGAAGCTCGCTGCCATATTAACATAGAAATTAGAACACAGAATCTCTCAACCGAAAATCTAGAGAGAAAGAAGCAAACAGTATGGAACATAACAACATTATAACTGGGAGCATAGAGCCTAAAAACATATAACTTTGAAAAACATAGAAACTTGAAACACAGAACCAAGTAATACAGAAACTAACAATGTAAAACCAGCGACACTGAACTGAGTAACAACAATTCTTCCAATATAGAAGCTGGCAATATAGAATCTCGTAACACTGAGCATAGAAAATGACAGCACAGACTAGATTCTGGAAAAATGTAACATACACTTCAGATGTGCACAACCTAGTAAGAGAAGCAGCAGCATGGAACCTAGCAAAACAGAAGTGATCCACAAAGAACCTCAAAAACTAGGACCTTGGCACATTCCATATTTGTAAATTCTATGTTGCTATATTCTGTACTGCTCTAGTCTTCTAGATTAAATTTTTCTAAAACTTTGCAACATGAATATAGCAAAATGGAACCTAGCGACATAGGAACCAGATATAATGAACCTGGAAACATAGAATACAGAAACAAAAAACCTAGCAACATAGATTCCAGCAATGGAGAACCTAGCATTGTGGAACCTAGGGTGTGGTATCATAAAACCAAATAATATTGAAATTAGAAAGGTGGTAAAAGGGACATAAGAAACTAGGATCATGAAAATGAATTTCATATGAATTGAAATAAAGCACCTAGCAGATTCTCTCAATATAAAAAATGAAAACTTAGAACTTACGCAGTAACTCCACTAGATTCACTCTGTCTGTTATAAATAATTGTCTAAGAGCACTGGATACACCAAAGGCTGTGGGACCAGACAACATCCCAGCCTCAGTATTGCAGATTTGTACTCCAGAGCTAGCCACATCTGTAGCAAGCTGTTCTATACAATTACAACACTGGGATCTAGCCAACAGTGTGGAAAATTGTACAAGGTGTGTTCGGTCCACTAAAACAGGATAAATGCAATCCAGCTAATTACTGCCCAGTCTACTCTCAATCACCAGCAAGTTGATGGAAGACATCATCGTTCAATCAATAACCTGCTCACTGGTGCTCAGTCTGCATTTCACCAGGACTACATAGCTTGGGAACTCATCACAGACTTTGTCTAAACATTGACCAATGAGATGAAAGGCAGCAATAGAATGAGTGTGGTATTAGGAAGCCCTGGTAAAACTGCAAAATGGGCATCAAGGGGAAAACAGATAAATAGTGGAGTGATACCTTACTGCAAAGAAAGATGATTGCAGTTATTGGAGGTCAATCATCTCAGTATCAGGATATCACTGCATGAGTACTCAGGGGTACCACAAGGATGGGTGCTGGGACCCATGATGTTTGTGATATACATTAACAACAGAGGTGAATGCAGGATGTAGAATTAGTAAGTTTGCAGATGATATGAAAATTGGTGGTGTTGTTTAAGGCTTCAGCATGATATAGGTCAGCTGGAAAATTTGGGTGGAACAACAACAAATGGAACCTAATCCTAATAAATGCGAGGCAATACACTTTGAGAAGGTACATGAGAGTCAGATGTACACAGTAGGTGATACAGCTTAAGGGACTGTTGATGAACAGAGAGACCTTGGGTTACAAGTCTATGGATTTCTGATAGTGGCAATACAGGTGGATGAAGTGGTGAAGAAGGCATATGGAATGCTTGCCTTCATTGGCTGTGGCATAGAATATAACAGCTGGGACATCATGTTACAGCTTTATAAAACATTGTTAGGCCACACCCCTGGTGTATTGTGTGCATTTCTGGTCACAACATTATAGGAAGGATGTGTTTACTCTGGAGAGAGAGTGAAAAAAAGATTCATCAGGATGTTGCCAGGATTGGAGTATGATGGTTATAAGTTGAGACTAAATGGACTGGGATTGTTTTCCCTGGAGCTGAGGAGGCTGAGGGGTGACCAGATAAAGGTATATAAAATTATGAGGCAGATAAATAGAGTATATACTAAAATTATTTTCCCCACGGTGGGGGTGTCAAAGACAAGAGGGCTTGTTTAAGGTGGGAGGAAAGAGGTTTACAAGGGATCTGAGAGGGGATTTTGGTTGGGGTCTGAAATGAGGTGGTCTGAAAAGGTGGTGTAGGCAGATACTCTCATGGCATAGTGTGACTAGTCTGTGGGACAATTTTTTTCTGTTAAGACATCAGTCCCCAGATCTTTGTGAAGTTTATGTGAGCTTATTTTGGGTGAATTACTTTCTGTGTCCAAATCGTGTTGAGGTCACTGGCAGATGGTTTTATTCTGATTCTGTTTAATTGCAGTAGTTTTGTACTAAGCGATTTCAGAGGCAAGTAAAGTCAACCACATTCCTTTTAATTTAGTTCATTTAATTACTTGAATTTATATTTCCCAGCTGCCGTGGTTCAATTTCACCAAGCCTCCTGTTGCATACATGACCAGGGTCCAGAACCTGGAATCCTAGAAACTGGAGACCTAGAACCTGGAGACCAAGAACTTGGAGAACAAGAATCTAGAGACCTAGAAACTAGAGTCCTGAAACTTGGAGACCTAGAACCTGGAGCATGAGCACCTAGAAACCTAGAACCTAAGGACCTGGAGCCTGGAGACCTAGAACCTGGAATCTAGAAAATTGAAACATAGAACCTGGAAATGCAGAACCTAGAAACATAACTTCAAACCATAGAACCCTATTTCTACCATAGACCAGCAATACCACAGATTGTTGGATGTAAAGAAAAATGGAATTGCACACTATAGAACCAAATAAACTGTAGAACATTGATCTTAGGATCAAGATCTTCAACCTCTCACTGCTGCAGTCAGAGGTTCCCACCTGCTTCGAAAGGGCATCAATCATATCGATGCCCAAGAAGAGCAGGGTGAGCTGCCTCAATGACTATTTCCCAGTAGTGCTCACATCTACTGTGATGAAGTGCTTTGAGAGGTTAGTCATGGCTAGAATTAACTCCTGTCTGAGCAAGGACCTGGACCCGCTGCAATTTGCCTACCGCCATAACAGGTCTGCAGTGGATGCAATCCCACTGGCTCTTCACTCGGCTTTGGAGCATCTAGATAACAACAGTACATACGTCAGGCTGCTGTTCATCAATTACAGCTGACGTTCAACACCATCATTCCATCAGTATTAATCAACAAGCTTCAAAATCTGGGCCTCTGTACCTTCTTCTGCAGCTGGATCCTTGACTTCCTTATTGGGAGATCACAGTCAGTGTGGATCAGTAATAACATCTCCTCCTCTCTGACAATCAACACAGGCGCACCTCAAGAATGCATGCTTAGCCTACTGCTCTACTTTCTCTACATTCGTGACTGTGTGGCTAGGAACAGATCAAACACCATCTATAAGTTCGCGGATGACACAACTGTCATTGGCAGAATCTCAGATGGCGACGAGGAGACGTACAGGAGTGAGATAGATCAGCTGGTTGTCTGGTGTCACAACAACAACCTTACACTCAACGTCAGCAAGACCAAGGAATTGGTTGTGGACTTCAGGAAAGGGGAGTCTGGAGAACATACACCAGTCCTCATTGAAGGGTCAGCAGTGGAAAGGGTGAGCAGCCTAGGCGTCAGCATCTCAGAGGATCTATCCTGAGCCCAACACATTGAAGCAATCATGAAGAAGGCAAGTCAGTGGCTCTATTTCATTAGAAGTTTGAGGAGATTTGGTATGTCACCAAAGACTCTTGCAAATTTCTTTAGATGCACGGTGGAGAGCATTCTGACTGGTTGCATCACTGCCTGGTATGGAGGCTCCAATGTGCAGGATCGCAAGTGGCTGCAGAGAGTTGTAGACTCAGCCAGCTCTATCATGGACACAACCCTCCCCTGCATCGAGGACATCTTCAAAAGGCAGTGCCTCAAGAAGGTGGCATCCATCATTAAGGACCCTCACTGTCTGGGACATGTCCTTTTCTCATTAGTACCATCAGGGAGGAGGTACAGGAGCATAAAGACCCACACTCAATGTTTCAGGAACAGCTTCTTCCTCTCCACCATCAGATTTCTGAACGGTCCATGAACCTGTGAATTTGAATTCTACTTCGCTATTCCTCTTTTGCACTATTTAATTAATTTATTTATGGGTAACATAGCACTTTTTATGTTTTGCACTGTACTGCTGCTGCAAAACAACAAATTTCATGACATATGTCAGTGATAATAAACCTGATTCTGATTCTGAAGAACTTAAAATCCAGAACCATTGACATTTATAGCACACATGGGGACATTGCTTTTCTGTTGGTAACCAACACTTTGTACGAAAAATTCAAAACCATTTCCACCGGCCTGTTTTAGTCAGAGTCATACAGCACAGACCCCCATTTGGCCCATATCCCTCTTAAACCTTTCCTATCCATGTACCTGTCCAAGTGTCTTCTTCACATTGTCCTGAAACAACTGCTCAAATGATCTTTTTTTCCCTTAAAAGATGGAATGGCCATTACTTATTTCAATACTTTCCATGTTTCAGCAAATTCCAAAACAATAAGCCCTCTGTTTCAAATGATCCTGAAAAATTTGCTGTGATTGAAGTATTTTTGCAGACCATGACACCAGTCCCTTTGATTACTTAGATGGTCAACCTATATGTCATTTTGCTTTCAGCTTTATAAGCTATAAATGTATGTTTCTTTGTCAGCTATTTTATGAGGTCAGAGTGTAATTAATGGTGAAGACCACGCAGACTAACTCTGCTTCCCTAACTTAAAGTCTAAGGCTCATCTGAGAATAGAGTCATAGAGTTAGACAGCATGGAAACAGGCCCTTCAGCCCAATACATCCATGCTAACTAAGTTGCCTTCCTGAGCTGGTCAAGTTTGCTTGCATTTGCCCCATACCCCTCTGAATCTTTCCTATACATGAATCTATCCAAATGTCTTTTAAATGTTACACTTTACCAGTCCAGATGAAGGGTCTCAACCTGAAATGTCGACTGTCCATTTCCTTCCACTGATGTTGCCTGACTCACTGAGTTCCTCCAGCATTTTGCTTTTTGTTATAATTGTATCCACCTCAACCACTTCCTCAGGCAGCCCATTCCATATACCAACCACCCTCTGTGTGAAAAACCTGCCTCTCAGTTCCTCTTTAAATCTTTTGCCTCTCACCTTAAACCTGTGCCCCCTAGTTTCCTTCTGGGAAAAAGACTGTGACCACCCACCTTATCTATGTCCCTATGGTTTATGATTTTATAAACTTCAGAACTGAAGTAGAAGGAGAGGTTCATCCTTTCACTGCCTTGTCTCTGATGTCACACCTGAATGATGCATCCTTTCTGACCTTCCGTCTCTTAACTGGGTATGCTCATGGGAAGGACCATACCTCTGCTGTGCATTGTCAACGCATGTCATTGCTATTCTGAATGCATATTGTTGGCACTCAGGTTTGCCAACTTTACAGGGGGTTAATGGAAACGACTGATTTTCTGATGTGTGAATAATTTATTTTGCTTCAGACAAGTGTAATCTTATTTTCCCCTGCAGTGCTATCCGAGCTATGCGGTTAGGTAAACAGACTGGCGCCAGGGCCGAGGGGCACCGATTCACTGAATACAATAACAGCAATGTAATCCGCCATTGGAAATGTCGAAAGTAAAATATTCCATTTCATTTTATAAATGTACTAAATTAGGGCATTGGCAACATTATTATAGGCATAGCTTAAAGAAGTATGATATATTTGGGATACAATTTTCCAAAGTCTAAGAAACTTAAGAAAGACAGATGTACGTATTCAAGTAAATGACACATGCCATAATGTAATGAATATAACTCTAATGGTATATTCAAAACAACACGTTTTCAATTCATGAGAGTAACTTTGTGTTTGAAGTAAACTGACAAATGTCAAATTCTCTATGATTGGCAGAAGGAGAGGGCACTGACTTAAAGGAATCAATTTACTCCTGTTTCATGCTGTGTAGTTTGTATGTGTCTTGGTGTCAGCTTCTGTATTTGAAATGTATACATGGGGTAAAAGGGAATGATTCACTCTCATATAGTACTCTACAGTTTGTGCGTGTCTCAGTGTCAGATTCTGTACAGATAGTGTACACAAAGTAAAAGGGAATGAGTCACACCTGTATCATACAATATGGTTTGTGTGTAACTGTCCACTCCTGTCCTTATGTGATGCATACTGGGTGAATAGGGATGATTCATTGACGTCCAATACCGTGTGTGTTTCGGTGTCAACTTTTATCCATAAATAGGGTTCATACCTGTCTGATGTGAACAATTCTCTGTTTCATAACCAAGTGTGACGGAGGTATTGCTCCCATTGCTATCCTGCATGATATCACCAGAATCTGACCCTAAAATAATCAGCGGAACCATCCAAATATTCTGTTGCTGCTTTTACAGTGGGCACCAACTGCCAAAAGAGCAACAGACCTTGTGTGATACATTGAGTGCAGTGGCTTCATAGAGGCCTGGGCTGTTGATCCAGAGATGTGAGTTTGAATCCCACAATGATATCTGGGAAATTTAAAGTCAAGTAATTAATTTTTTTCAAAAACTGCAGTTAAAAATCTAGTTCCAGTAATTGTGTAAAACCAGTTATACAAATCCATCCAGGGAAGGAAATCTGCTGTTCCTCACCTGGTCTGGCCTACATGTGGCTCCACACTCACCAATGTGGCTAATTCTTAAATTCCCTCTGAATTTAGGGATGGAAAGGAAATGATAGCCTTGCCATCAATGCTGATGTTCTGGGTGCAAATAAATGAGGAAGAAAAAGCTGTTTTGTTTTCAATCAACCCTTGCTCTATGGGAATGTAGAGCAATACATCTGAACTTGCTGGCATTACTGAGTTAGGCAGTGCTGTAAATAATGTAGATTGAAGCAAATGGTTTAAATGAATGAGCAAAACTATGGAGTCCAATGTGGGAATTTGAGAGGTCATCCACTGTGCTTCAAAGATAGAGGAATATCCCAGAGCTGATAAGAAGCTGGCCTACCACATGGAGAGCATTAGGGGTCTTCGTACTGAAGATATTTGAACTGGTAGAAAAGTATATAAAAGAATTTAAAAGGCTAATGGAATAAATGGGAGTTAAGTTATGGTTTCAGAGTTTTGGTTATTTCAGGGGAGCACACAAGAGTAATGTTCCAGCAGTCTTGGAGGAAGTGTAGCACAAACTCAACAGTATTTTGTCAAGACTAACAGGGTTCAATTATGAGGATTGGTTACGCAGACTGAGGCCTGTCTTCTCATTAGAACAAACTATTAAGAGATGATCTAACTGGAGTGGTTAAGATAAATAAAGCACCTGCTGCAGCAAATAGAGGGAAACTCTTTCATGGGGAAGTCCTGAAAAAGGGATCATAACCTTAAACTTTGGTCCCAATGCAGGATTTTGACCTTAAACATCAACAATACCCTTCCTTCCCACAGATGCTGCTCAACCTGCTGAGTTCCTCCAGCAGTTTGTTTGTTGCTCCAGATTCCAGCATCTGCAGTCTCATGTGTCTCTATAACCTTAAAGTGAAGTTGTTCAGGGTGCTTCTTTGCAAAATGGAATGTGGAAATCTGTTGAAACTGCTTTAATTAATCCAAAACTGACATTGATCAATTTAATAGAGAATGTTGTTCAGCCATGATTTAAATTTAATGATGGAACAAACTTTAAGGGCTGAATGGCCAATTCATGCTATGCTCCCATTAATCCATTGTACATCACAATAAAATCCATTTTTCCATTGCTCCACTTGCTGTCTATATCCATTGCCAATATATATTCCCAAGGTAAAAAGCATTTCTCCCTTTGTTGTATGAATCTCAGACCTCAATTTTTCATCACCATCCCACTTAAAATTAGTTAGTACAGAGGGATGAAGTCTGTCACTGCCAAATGATTCAATGAATGGGTTAACTTGAGTGGACTGGTACCTTTTTCCTTGAAATCTCATTCTACGCAAACTTTCAAATAAAGAACAAAGATTTCCTTACATATTGAGAGATCTAATCTCATATACGATAGTGAGTCCTCAAGTTGGCTTTGGTTTGGATAAAAACTCCTTTGATCTCTATCTGCCACAGCATGTTTTCATGATACTGGGTACTGGGCATGGAGTTAAGGAAAAATGAGGGGGTGTCATCATGTCAACAGTCACCAAATCTTGGTAAATATTTTACATAATCAAAGCACTTCAGTTCAAAGGCACAGCTTACTGATAATGAAAAGGATGGGGAATACAGAATCTAATTCTCACAGGACAGCAACAGCATGACGTAGGTGCAAATTAAAAGCTCCCTCTACAGTGCCCCATCAAATTTTCCCAGGTCATGCACAGCATGGGTTTTATAGAGAGTACAGGCTTCCATCAAACACTCCAAAGGCAAAACTGGCAACATTGATAGAATTAAGCCTCCTTTACCCTTTTCATGAAACTTCTTTCTCTCTATTTGAACTCAAGCAATAGCTGAGTGAACTGGACACGGCAAAGACTAGAAGCTGTAAAAACATTCTGGTTATGGTGTTGAAGGTGTGCCCCAGAACTATCCTCACCTCTCGCCAGATTGTTCCATTACAACTTTGAAACAAGTAGCTAAACGACAAAGTGCAAAAAAATTCCAGATGTGTTGTATGCAAAAAATGTGGGACGGATGTGATCTAATCAATCACCTTTCCAATGGCTGACTTGCAATAATAAGCAAAGTGATGGAAGGTATTGACAATAGTGTTATCAATTGGCACTTACTCACCAATAAGCTTCTTATTTCTGGTTCCATCAGGACTACTGGGCTTCAGATTTTACAAAACGTTTGTCTAAACTTGAACAGAAGAGCTGCAATCCAGCGACGAGGCGAAAGTGACATCAGCAGCAATTGGCTGGGGATGGCATCAAGGAGCTTGCATAAAATTGAAGTCATCAGGAATCAGGACAGGCTGGAGTCATTCCAAGCAAAAAGATGGCTGAGGCTTTTAGAGGTAAATATTTCACACGCAAGTCATTGTTCTGGGAGCTTCTCAGAAAATTCCCAATGACCAACCTTCCCTAGCTGTTTCACCAGTGAATTTCCCTCCATTATGTGGGTGGAGTCAGGAATGCTCATTTACAACTTCACAGCGTTCATTTCCATTCACAATAACTCTTCCGATTATATGTAGCTCAAATAACAATCAGTCTTGGGCTGGCAAAAAGGGAGTAACATTGGTACCAACTAATGGCAGGAAATAATCTTCCCAACACAACAGAGCCCTTGGTGTTCAATGGCATCATGCCCCACCATCAAAATCCTGGGAGTCACCATTGGTTAAAAAAGTAATTAGACCAGCCACACAACAGCAAGTTAGAGACTGGTTGTCCAGTAGTGAGTGATTCACCTCTTAACTCCTCAAAGCCTTTCATCATCTAAATACCACAACACAAGAGTGCGATGGAATACCATTCACTGGCTCTAACAATGCTCAAGAAGCATGAGAAAACAGTCAACATGATTGGTACTCCATTCCCTCCAGCACCAGCACATGATGGCTACAGTGTTTACCACATACAGGATGCACTTAGAAGGAAATTTTCAGCAGTACCCCCCAAACCCAAACCCTCTGGCACCTGGAAGGACAAGGTTATCATCTGCACTGTCAGTGTCCACCACTTGTCACACACCATCCTGACTCACAATATTCTTAGTAATCCTTCTTAATCATTGGTATAACCCCATCCCACCAAGAGCACTTTGGGGATATGCTCAGTATAAAGGTTCAAGAGGTGACTCCTCTACTGTCTTGGGGTCCATTAGATATAGGCAATAAATAGATTACAAACCAAGACCCACATATCCCTAGAGAACAACTATATCCTGTTGCAATGTTGTGTATCATCCCCAACATCAATACATTTCTGAAATAAATGCATATCTGTTGAAAGGTTATCAACCTTGCACCCACAGGGAGCAGTTGAAGTGAATAGTATAGATGCATTTAAGAAGAGGCTGGGCACACGCTTGAGGAAGAAGGGAATACAAGGTTACACTGATAGACTTAGGTGAGTGAAAATGAGAGCAGGCTTGAGTGGCACATAGATACCAACATCTGTTGAGTGTTCCTGTAACAAAAATAGAAAATGCTGGGAAAAACTCAACAGGTTAACTTGGGTCCAAAACACTGACTGCTTCTCTTTCCACAGATGCTGCCCGACCTGGTTTTTGTTTTTGTTTCAGAATTTCAGCATCTTCTGGTTTATTTTTCATTTTCTAGACTATTTCAGTGCCATAGATCTTACGTTTGTAACACCATGTTAATGCTGTTTCTCTCCATAGATGCTGCCTGATTTGCTGGATATTTCCAGCTATTTTTTCTGTTTCCATTTCAGATTTCCAGCAGTTATTGTACTATCCTTTTTATTACACATCTCATCCACTGTACAGTTTTAATTTACTATGCTGAGTATGCATTGATATCTTTGAGTGAGAACACAGACCAATTGGGACACCTGCATTTCATTGTTTCTATCAGTGCTTCAGTGCTGCAATGTTCCTTCAAACTAAAGTTTTACTTTCACTGACTGGTAACATTTACAGTTGCTTTGGCACCAGGTAATGCTGGGTGGCAGAGAATGCCAGGATTCTGGAATCTTGAAACCACTAATTCAATGGGAACATTTACTGGAATTATTGCTGGTCCAAATGATGGAATTCAGGTTAACTGATACTGTAAGGAGCAACTTCATGTATTAGTACAGTAACATTTATATTACTAAAAATAATAAGTGTCGTGGCAGCACACAACCTTGTATTGAGAACTGACCTTTGGCTTAACAATTGTATATATCTCATTGAATTAGGTAGATATTGATCCTAAGACTTTAAGGATTTGAAGTTCTAATTCCAAAGTTCACAGAAATTCACAGATTTCAGCTCCACATCACAATCTACCTGGTCAATCAAAAAACTGTTATACCCCTCACAGACACAGCATTGGCATTATCACAATATTTAGTCACCTGTGGCTATCCTGAGAAGCCAGAGTCAATTAGACAGTCTGGCTGCTTTTTAACTGCACAGTCTGACAGCTGAAGAATTTAGGCAATAATCAAGAGACGTTGGTGTAATTTACACTTTCCAGTGAAATTCCACTCTTGGTTATTTTAATAAAGCCATAAACCAACTTAAAGTAATCAATGCTACTAAAGCAACGGCCGGCTAATATTTTTATTTTTGCTCTCTGTGTGATGTTAATGTTGGTAAGGTTCCAATCATTGGCATCGCCAGCTAACCTGAGAAGATGATGGTGGGCATGTTCTTGAACTGCTCTAGACATTGTGGTGATGTTCTAACACAATGGTGTTAGATGAGGAGTTTCAGGTCTTTGGCACAGTGTTGATAACAAAGAAATGTTGATTTATGTCCAAGATGTTGCACATAATGACCTTAAGTAGAGTGCTTAAGAGAGTGCTGAAGTTGGGAGTTTATTCTGTATTGGAATTCAGTGCAGAGGGGGAAGAAGATGCCTCCAAAACCCATAGTGTTCCATGTAAGGCTCAGCCAAGAAATTGTAACCGGAGAAGCCGCTGTTGTGGGAGTGCTAGGTGTTGAAAATACATTAAAAAGACATCGGAGGCCAGCTGAAAGCTGATTTATTGGTAAGTACCACTCCCTATTTTGCTTCCTGAGTTAGGGGAGTGGGTTAATTTAAGATTACTGGAAAAAGAAAGCAACCATTACTTTATTAAATGAATAACTTAAAACTAAATCAAATAATTAATAAAACTTATAATAGGCGATTAATTAAATGCTTTCACCAATTAAATATTTTCATACCCACAGGAAATTGAAGGAGGCCATTTGACCCATTGAATCTATGCCACTTAGAGCAATCCCATCAGTCTGATTCCCACCACCCCCCCCTTTATTTCCTTGGTGCACATTCTTTCTCGTGGCCATTAAAAGCCCCTCCCCTGATTTTCCCACCTACACCAGAAATAATTTACAGTGGCCACTTAAACTAAAAACCATGTAGGATATGGGAGGAAACCGGAACACCCAGGAGAAACCCACACAGTCACAGGGACAATGTGTAAATTCCACACAGACAGCACTGGAGGTCAGAATCGAACCTGGGGTTGCTGGAGCTGTGAAGCAGAAGCACTACCTGCAGCGCCATGCATCAGGTGAATTCACTTCTAAAAACCACATGGACCTGAGAGCTTTGTTTACTCTTCTGATAACTAGCAGCACATCAAATTAGATAAGGTGTTTTGAATGCACATCATGTGGGAGATTTGGAACACTTCTCTCAGAAATTGCCATTGTGGGAGAAACAGAGATTGCCCTTTTTGGTCTGTCATTGGCCCATTTTACCTGTCTCTCAGTGTTTGGGTGGCTGTGTTGTGAACATTAGTATTATCAGCAAGCACAAAGCTGCTGACATGACCTTGCCCACCACGATGTGATCAGAGCAATGCAGAATTGGCCACTGGGCTAGTCAGGGGGTTGACAGTACCTCTGCCGAGCCAAGCACTGCATGATGTGGCTACAACTAAGAAGCGATGGGAAGGCAAATCAGAGGATCTGAGCCATTAAGCCCAAGAGTTTGCATCATTTGTGAACCTTGAAAAAAATCTGCTGCCTATACTCTAATTTATTTGTGGAGCTGATCTGAATAGCAATGGATTTCCTTCACTCTCAATGGGACTGGGTAGGGATTGGGAAACCGAGCTTCTTCCAGCAACGTACAAACTTCTGACAGGGCAAAGCAGATTGGATGTGGGAAGGATGTTTTCCCTAGCTGTGAGGGGTCTAGAGCAAGGCAGCATAATGTCAGAATATGGGCTCAACATTTTGGACAGATAAGGAGAAATTTCTTCACTTAGAGGATAGTGAATCTGGGGAGATCTCCACCACTAACGGCAAAGGAGGCCAATTTATTGAACAGATTTAAGAAGGACATAGATAGACTTTGAGACACTAAAGGTATCAAGGGCATGGGGAGAGAGCAGGAATATGATAGACGATCTGCAATGATTCTACTGAATGGGGGAGCAATTTTGTAGGGCCAAATGGCCTACTCCCACCCCTGTTTTCTGTGTTTCAAGCTAGACCTAAAACATCCCTGTGAAACTGGCACATCTCACTCCTCAGGCTTCAGATAATCGAACCATGCTGAATACCCTTGCTTTCTCTGTCCCTTCCCAACAGTCCACCAGCAGCAGGTAGACTATCATCCTTAATTTTAATATGTTGTCCTATTTTTAACATAAATGAGCATGATTAACACATTTATGATAATGGGAGTGTTTTAACACCATATAACGTAAAATCCAAATTTTTGCATAACAGTAGAATCTTAGATTCATTTTCATTTGGACAGGTTGAATAGAGTGGAATTTAGGACCACATAGAAGCATTAGTTAGGAGGTATGCTTACTCAGCAGGGGGTGCTGGTGAACACAGGACTCAGTTCAAGGCTGCTGCTGTTTCCAAGATGGAACTGCATTGAGTAGTGCCAATTTCCAAATTTTTAATTTTAAAAATAAAACATGTTTTTATGTTAATAGCCATTGAGCAATATGTTAAAATTTTAATGCAATTTAATGCAATTTACTTTTGCCTTAATTGTTCTTATTCACAGCAATTAACAGATGGTCCTTATAAAAAATTGGTGAAGAGACTGAAAGGGTTTAAAGTTATTTCTCAGACAAGAGGAAGGCAGGTGACAGTATTATTTGGCGGCTGGGGTTGAAACCCTCCTGACATACATTATTTACCAGGGCTTGGACAATTTTAAACACAGAAAATGCCAGAGACACTCAGTAGGTCCAGTAGCTTCTGTGGAGAGAGAAGCAGAGTCAGGGTTTCAGGTCAGTGACCCCTTCGAAAGAAGGTGATAGACCTAGAGGACAAAGCTAAGCCTGGCAGAATGGGCAGACACATGTCAGAGTAATTTCAACAGAGGAAAGTGCAGAGCAATGGATTTTAATAGAATGAACAAGGAAAAGCTTTATAATGTAAACAGTATAATTCTAATGGGGCTGCAGGAACAGAGAGAGATCTGCTGTATATGTAACTAAATTTCTCAAGGAGGCAGGTTGAGAAAGCAGTTAAAAACACACATGGGTTCAGAAGGTGGATAAACCAAGATATGGAATGCAAAAGAGAGAAGATATGATCAATTTTATAAAACACTGGTTCAGGGACTGGGGTCTCATTGATGATATCACAGTGTACAGCACAATTCTTCATAAAACAAAAGCAGCAAAGTCCACTGCACAGCCTGGGTAACAATTGATGGCCTCAACATTGATTCCTCTAGCTTCCGGTAACCCCACCCCTTCTTTTTCTTCCCCCCCCCCCCCCAACTCCTTTGTCTTCCCTTATTCCTGTGGTTCCCTTCCCCTGCCTTGATGACCTGCCCATCTCCTCTCCTCCCCTCCCCCATCCTTTATTCCAGGGTCCACTGCTCTCTCTGACTGGATTCCTTCCTCTTCCTTCCTCTCCTTTGCCTCTTCTACCTATCACCTCTCAGCTTATTACATCTTCCCCCCCTCTCCCACCCAGCTACCTTCCCCTTCTCACATGGACTTGCCTATCACCTAAGCTCACGCATCACCTGCCTGCTTGTGCTGCTCCCCCTCCCCCCACCTTCTTATTCTGGCTTCTGCCCTCTTTCTTTCCAGTCCTGATGAAGGGTCTCAGCCGAAATGTTGACTGTTTATTTCCCTCCATAGATTCTGCCTGACCTGCTGAGTTCCTCCAGTGCTTTTTGTGTATTGCTCCAGATTCCAGCATCTGCAGAATTCCTTGTGTCTGAGTGACCAGTGAGAGTTCTGCCATCTAAGTGTCAGCTAGTCATTATGGTGAAACCCTGTCCCTCCACTCAGGGTTAGCAGCACCACAATCATCAAGTTCAGCATTAGTATCTCAGGAGGTGGACAATGCTGACCAAACATTTCTTTGATCAGCCAGTGCAACATCAACCTTATTGGTCATTGCAGAAGCTGGGACTTGGGTGATAAGTGGCTCACCTCGTATTAACACCCATCCCATCATCTACAAGGCACAGTCAGCATTGCAATTAAACAATCATCACTGCTATTGATGTCTTGGGAAAAGTTGTACTGAATACTGTGATATTGTCAGTCACACCCCTGAGCTCATGAGAAAAGTTCATTGATGAAGCAGTTGATGCAGCCGCTTATCCTGGGCCATGAATACCTCAAGCAATGCCTGCACAGATGTCCTGGAGCTGGGATCATTGACAACAAACAATCATACTTGCGTTGTGTCAGGGATGACCCCAGTAATTGGAAGGTTTTGTCTTTGACACTCAATATTTGACACTCAAGTTTTAGAATAAAAACAGGGAAAGCTTCCATTTCTGATGAAGGGTCCCAGGCCTATGTTAACTGCATTAACTCAGTTTTTCATCCCACAGTAGCTGCCTGACCTGCTGAATGCTTCCAGCATTTTCTGTTTCTGTTTCAGATTTCCAGCATCTTCATTTTTCTTTTGCTTTCCTCTATAGCTTTGGTTGTGCATTTTGATATGTTTTCAAGTCCAATGATTTTGAGAGCAGCCACTCTCACCTCTCTCCTACCTTCAACTTTTGTGTCTGTGCCTGAATCATGGCTGCAAAGAGGTTGGAACTGCTTCCAGATTTTCACCAGCTGCTAATGAGGAGGAGGCTGATATTTGACCATGTTAGCTTTTCCCTGTTTTTTAGTAGCTGGGACATTCTCCCACCTGGAACAGTTTAGCTTCAGAACTGATGAGCTTTATTGCACAGATCTATACCATCACAACTGATTTTGCATTCACAGCCTTTACTTTAATGGTTGTAGATATGCTTGAATAACCAGGATCTTGCTCCCCTTCAGTGATTATTTCCCAATTCAATCTATGAACTAACCATTTCAATCTACAGTCAACTCTCAGAATTATCTTTATTTTATTAATCTCTAATCCATTATTGTTCATTTGAATGGCAAATTCCTGAAACTCCATGTTGCATTTATCACTTCGCATGCAAGGTTAGCTTTCCTCGGCCGTTGCTCGTAGCAAACCACCCTGCGCGCTGTGAGCACACACACAAATACAATGGCTCTGCTGTCTGGATGTTGGTCTATCTTGATTCCATAGAGGGAAATTCATGGCATCTGTGCTGCTTGTTTGTATGAAATTAAATGCATTGCAGTTTGGGGTGCTGTCTTTAGTTGAGTTAGTTGTTTCCCACAGAGGAGGGATAACATTTAGATAAGGCCTCAGCCAAATCTCCAAAGGGACCTTATGACTGAAATAAGTTCTATGCATCTGACACAGGAGATCAGTCACCTCACTATTCAGGCACAGGAGATCAGTGCTTGCGCTAATGCAGTGAGGCAGAATTGCAGCCGGTGACTGGGTCTCAGGCTTGGCAGGAACTTGAATTGGTTTATGTCTGCCAGGGTGATCAATCATTGCAGCAATTCGATACAAGAGCATGATAATTACCTCAATTCAGTGGATCAGTCAGTGCAGCAATTACAGGACATCAGTTACTGCAGGAATGTGGACAGGACTGGGTACCAAAGACTAGTTATTGTAAGAATCAGATACAGTAGACTAATCAGGAGCATGCATCTGACGCTGCTGGAGAGCATCACTCACTACTGGTCAGGCTCAATCCACCAATCACTACATTAATCTAGCAATTGCATCTTCACAATATTTCTTTGTTTTTGACCTACGTTTTCTGCTTCCCCCCCCCCCCCCCCGCCCCCCAAATAACTATTTTAACATGCTGGGGAACATGCTTGTTATCTGTTGTCTAAATGCCTAGATGCGAATGACTGCTGGGATTTTGACTGGAGTTTAAATGCCATTGGGCGTAGACTTTGTGTTCCAGTCTGCTCTTTCCATTGGGGGTCACTTTTCTCTGATTTGAACTTGGAAACTAAACAGATTTCCTTCTCCCCTCATTATGATTCAGTCAACTTTAATGCCCCTCAGTTCTGAACTCTGCCATCCACCCAAAGAGATATGGCTGATACGTTTTAATTTCAATTTAGATAATTAATTCATTATGAATATAATATCACAAACATAACACTGATTAACCATAGTCATCACAAAGTACTACTGATCATCAAAATGTGTGAGGAGCATGTTCTGAAGAAATCAATTACTCTGGTCACAAGTGTTGACCTTTTATGGGATTGATTCTTTCCTTTTTGTCTTTTATGCAAGATTTTTGAACGTTTCTGTCCTTGCATAATTAAATAAAAATATTTGCCTTGCAATTTTAGGCCGATTGCAATGACAATAACTTCTTTATTTCAGGTAGCCTGTGGTTTGCTACCATAGTAATCAGATGAAGTCCACTGGCAGGTGATAGTCTGGCACATATTCCACTCATTGTAAAAGTAAACAGGTGCTTGGTAGATGCAGTATCTCTCATGAAAACTGCCTATTTGCTGTGAGCTCCAATGTATAGTGCTGCGAAAATGAATAAGGTATTTAGCACTGGGTTAAACCTATATACAAGGTAAAGAAATAGTCATACCATGAGCTAGAAATGCAAACTCATGTCTTTTAAAGATGTCTTAAGGCAACTGAAATGGTGCCAAACTTTAAAATCTACATTCAGTGAGGAGGTTTGAGTTGGTCACTTTAAGAGGACCACAAGAAAGTTTTTAAGATTTTGAAGGAGATTGGTGAAGTTGTTTTTGGCATTTGTTCACACTACCAGAAGGATTTAAATGGTAAGGGAAAAATTAGTAAATAAAACTGCAATGCAGAGAGAATATTAGAGACAAAATAAATGGGTCATTGAAGCAAGGTGTCTAGTTCGCTGGAGAAAGAACTGGATGTGCTTCAAGGTGGAGTTTTGGGGGGGATATTGATAAGAATTATATAATCAAAGAGACAACCTTTTGAGCTCCAAATAGCCCTTCAGTTCCAAAGAAGCAGTTTTTAATACAACCAAAAAATAATCATCAGATTAACTGCTGATATTCTGAACAAAAGAACGATGCCTCGTGAGCACCAACATGCCTTCATCTCAACCCATTCATAGTTTTCTGCTTTGCAATTGTACTTGATTTCTTGCCTCTATTTGATGACTAGAGGATCTTGTTTCAGAACCTGCTGTGATTTGGTGATACTGCACATCGCTCCATGACCACAGGCAGCATGTAGTGATGCATATCTCCTCAAAGCCTGTTGGACTTTATAGCCAGTGCCTTTGTAATTTCAGCACCCAACCCCTTGTACCTACAACCAATGAATTTGATTGCTTAGAAGAACAAGGGTATCCTGGTGTGTGGAAGCACTCTCATGCTTGGGCTGCCATCTAAGTCACACTGATTTGGATGTTCATCACTGTTCAGTCCCTGTGGATCCACATCTATTGTCTTTGGGGGAGCACCCTCCACCCATGATGCTTCAAAGAAAAGGCTTGCCACAGTCATCTGCAGGTAAACTAGGAGTGGGTGATTAATTCCAACCTTGCCTGTGGCAACCATATCCCACGAGTAATGTAAAATAGTGTGGAATAGAAATGGCTAGAAGAGGAATGAATGGTATTAACATATGGGATGTTGAAAATTCTCCCAGTGGCCCTGGGGAAGGCAGAGTGAAGACATAACCAACATTGGACAGTGGAGAGGATGGCCGGGTGGATCAGATTGTGGGTCCGAAGGGAAATTAGCGGTTGTTCCTCCAATCAGCACACATTAGCCCTCTCTGGGGATTTCAGGAAGGTGAGGATCCAGCTTCTGCCCACAGGTAATGGATAATGGGCAGAGTGTGCCCACTTCCGGAAGCTGGCAGAATGACAGATGTTCTGCAGCTGCAGAGAACAACATGACAGCCTTCACTGTCTTCCTGGTTTAAGAATTCATGGGCACAGGTTTCAAAGAATAGGAAGATATTGCCCATGGGATTCTAGTTGGTACTGTGCCTCAACAAACTCACTTTGTTTCTGAAAGATCAACGTTCCAAATCCCCTAGAGAATGCATGATGCATTGATTTCTTTCCCAGCTCTGGTACTTGCCTGGACATTTGGTGGAAACCAAATATAACCAGCTGGAAAACACTGCGTTGGTAGAAATTGAGTGTAACAGACCCTTACTGTACCTGACCTGGGAGTATTTGATAGGACATTGTAGAAGTTGTACTCTACATATAACGTATGTTATAAATCCCCTGTGAGCACTTGATTGGACATCTTGAGAGCACTTTTTTTTAGACAGTATAAAGGGGAGCTTTACCCTGTATCTAACCCATACTATATCTGGCCTCAGAATATTTATCAGAGTACAAAGAAAAACTCCTCTATAGCAAACCTATAGTATAGCTAGCTTTCACATATTTATGGGGAAATATAGAGGGAGTTTCATGATACAACTGACATGGACTGTACCTGCCATGGGGCTGATCTTTGAACAGAGCAGAGGTTGCTTTACTCAGTAACTAACCCATAATATACCTGCCCAGGGAGTACTTGCAGGGGCAGTGTACAAGGAGATTTTCTCTCTAACTGCACCTTACTATAATCTGGCCTCAGAGCATTTGTCGTGATGGTGAAGTGGGAGCTTTACTCTGTACCTGCTCCATGCTGTACCTGACCTTAGTGTGCCTGATGGGACCATGCAGAGGGAGTTTGATCTATATCTGATCCATAGCCTCAGAATATCTACTGGTTTTTTTCAGGGAATACTTTATTCTGTATCTGATCTATTGTGTACCTGTCCTGGGAGTATTTGATCAAATAGTGTAAAGGAAGCCTAACGTGGTAACAACCCCATACTGTACCAGGCCTGGCACATCTAATGGCACAGTGTAGAGTGAGCTTTATCACTAGGTACTTACGCCATACTTTAACTGGCATGGGAGAATTTGTCAGGTGAATACTGACTGAGATTTACTCTTAACTAACCCATAGCAGGCAAAGCCTCAGGATCTTCAGTGTAAAGAAAGTTTTACTGCATCACTAACCCATACTGTACCTGGTCATGGAGTATTTGATGGAACAGTGTAGAGGAAACTTGACTCTGCCATTAGCTCTGTATCTGATGGTACCTGAGAATGAATTATTAAACTTATGGGAAGGGAAGTTTATGCAACCATTGACTGAATGTGGTGAACATATTGAGTTGAAACCATGATGGAACAGTCTGAATTAGGTCTGTCGAACATAGAACGTCGAAGTAGAATGATCAGGATTAAAGGGCTGTTGTCTCCATGGATTCTTATCTTTTATGTTTGTAAGAGCCTATCACTTAGATTTATTACCATCTTCCATCAGATGTGTTCACTTCAGTATCTATTGTTTGAGCAAAGGAACAATTATCTTCCAGAATCTTCCATTAATCCGTCTCATTAATGGAGATTAAATAAAAAATGTTGCAAAGAACAGCCAAATTCCAAGTCCTAACCTCCCAGCTGCCTGCCCTGCCTTACTTCAAGTATAAATTACCACTTCAGCACTAATCATCTTTAAATGGCTCAGGTCTACCTTTATGTCCACCTTCAGCTGCCAGTTTAAAAATATATGAGGGGCCAGATGCAGGGTCACGGCCCAAAATGTTCTTCCACAGATGTTGCCTGACCCGCTGAGTTCCTCCAGCAATTTGTTTTTTGCTCCAGATTCCAGCATCTGTAGTCTCTTGTGTCTCCACTAAAAATACATTCATCTCCATATTTTCAATGACTTAAAGGAGCAGGACTGGATAGTTAGAGCTCATCCCAGTGTCGGAAAACTCAGAAGCTGCGGTGGATTAAAGGAATTTAAAAGTCATGCCAACTATTCCAGATTGATTCTTTTTAATCTTTTATCCTCTGATGTTCTATCTGAACAGATCTTCTACATTAGAGACAGTACAATAGCAAATTTGACACTATCTTTTAGTTCAAAGAAAATATTACCTGAGGGTGAAAACCACACCCTTAGGGTGTGGGTGTCACAGGCAAGGCGGTATTAGCTTCGATCTCTGGGAGTCTTGTGAGTGTGCTGCCTGGGAGACTTTCTCCTTCAAGTGCTGCGCTGATGATGCTTTAGATAGAGAATTCAGGATACTGAATTCTTCTTGCTGCTACTGTCGGGTAGGAGGTACAGAAGCCTGAAGTCCCACACCACCAGGTTCAGGAACAGCTACTTTCCAACAACCATCAGGTTCTTGAACCAACCTGCAAACACTATGAACCACCTCTTGCACTACCATGGACTTGTCTCTGATTGTGTCGTTCTTTTATGCTAAAGTGTTTTTGCACACTTTTTTTCTCTTCACTGTCTTGTATAATTTATGTTCTGTGTGTTGTCTGAATCTACCTGCCTGTGATGCTGCTGTAGGCACATTTTACATCATACCTGCATCTCACTGTCCTTGTGCACAAGACAAAAAACTCGACTTGACTTAATGATGATCACCAGATGTGTAGGAACAGGAATGCTCATCTGGCAGGATAGTGTGCAAGTGATAAGGAGACTGTCAAGGTGATGATGGACCCACTCCAGTTGCTCCCCTTGCCTTTTCTGGTAGCTAAAGTCCCAGGGTAAGAAGGTAATATTGAAGAAACCTTGGTCAGTTGCTACAGTGTAATTGATAAGCCACTAAATAAGTCACTGTCTGCCATGGTGGAGGGGATGAGTGTGGATGTGTGAATACTTGGTTCATTGGCAAGGGCACTGACCATACAAACTACTTTTCCTTAGATGATGTTGCTGCTTTGAGTTTTATTGCAATCACTCCCACCCCCATCTCCATAGACAAATGGTGATTAGTGCATCATATATCAATACCATATTGTTCTTTAGAAGGAGGTCATTTGGCTCATTGACTTTATGCCAGCTCTTCAGAGCATTACCATTCCATCACTAATTTTCCCTGTAACCTATTGTCCCCATGATCTCACTCTTACATTATAGGTATCAGTCATTCATAATGTCCTTTAAATGGCTTATATCACATGACCTGCAAAAATCCACAACACCCACCATATTCTTCTTGTCCAAAATATCTGACTTAGTCAAAAATGTAATAATTTTTTAAAAATCCTTCTTAGCCAGTGGTTATGTGGAAGTTCACTGATTCAGTGGAATGGATATCTTTAATCTCTCAATTCTTTTCTTTCAATATTTTGTGTTTCTTTATTTTTCTGTGTTATCACCTTTATGTTTATTACCTACCTCATTTTTAGACCATATTGGCCTATATTCTCTTGGAATGTATTTTGCCTGTATTTACCCATGTGTTGTATTCCCTACAACTTCAGTCACTTACATTATTCAGTCACTTACTTCATCTTTACTGAAAATAGATCAAGTGTTGCAGTGTTTTCTTGATGGAAATATGTTGCACTAATTAAGGAAGCAAATTGTATACTATTTTGACTTGGAAATATATTCGCATTCCTTCACTAAATACTGTAACTCCCAACCCAACAGCAGTGTTGGAGAACCTTCAGTACACAGCTTGCAAAGGTTTAAGAAACGGCTCACTACCACCTTCTCAATGGCAATTAGGATTGGCCCTGCTTATGACATATACTTCATGATGAGCAAAAAAAGTCACGACGGATTATCTAAATTCTCTCCTTATGTTATATCCCAGTCAACCTTTGGATGATTTAAGTCTCTCACAATTGCAAGTTACATACTTGACTCTTTCCTCCAAAGCACCCCCTCATTTTCCTTCAATCCTTAATGTATTCCGAATTGGAAACTGATCCATTTTCATTTCTAAACTCAACATGAATATCACTGAGAATTTTCCCTTCTGTGCTTACACTGGCATTTTCCGTCAACAAAGCCACTCAATCCTTTTTTCTCTCATCTCTCCTGAAAATATTCAAGATGGCATGTTTAGTTGCTAGTTCCACGCTCCAATGCAGCAATTTTGTATCCCTTATTTCCCTTATTCTTTCCTAGCTCCTCTCATCTTTTCTGCCCTAAAGCAGGTAGTGTTTGAACCTTCCCAATATATTGCGGGCTGTGCTTTTTTTGCATGTGCCTTTAAGTAGACAGTGGTGCCGTTTACATGCTTTGGAATGCATCGCGTGCCGTGGCAATCAAATGATATCAGACTGAAGAGTGGTATCATGTTCATCATCACTGAGCTTTCTTGGCACACAAAGATATCACTAGCTTGCAGGGTTGGACAACTCCATCTCCACAGGTAGAGGCTAAAGTTTGCTCTACTTTTCGTGAGCTTGCTAGACAAAACAACTCGCTATTTACAAACATCAATGAGCTTAGCCCTCAGTAACCCCCACATCTTCACGGCCTCCTTCTTGTTTTTCACTGATTGGATCCCAGCCTGTAACTAACTATCCCTGCCTGACCTCCTCCCAAACCTTTGATAAAGCTGCTGGTTACCCATAACTGAAAATGTCAACTATCTGAACCAGAGCCAAAAGGCCTCATTGTCTTTGGTCTGTATCTAAAGAATGGGGCCTCTCATTGCCTCATTCTACCTGATCTAACCACATTATGAACCAGGCTCCCCCACTTTTACCTTCAGCAGTTAATTATCTCCCATCTCTTCTCTGTCACTTCTCAGGGCATCTCCTAGCTGGTTTCTATATCTCTAACCCCAGCCCCTCTCTCCTCTACCCCCTTTCTTTGGATTTATCTCTTCTCCTAGCCTCCGCCTCACTGCCCTCTCAACCCTACCAACACCCACCCCCCACCGCCCCACCCCTTCCCAGAAACCTGGCTCTTGTGTCCTCCCTATACACTCCCTATAGTTACCCCGCAATATTGTGGCTGCCCATTCGCTGACACCGGTGAGGTTTAAAAAAATAGTAAAAAGATACAAACTTGACCAACCAGTAAAAGATGGCCAGTGAGAGAGTGTAAGGTTGAGGGGGGAGAAATGCAAGAACAGATAGGAAATCGAAGACTCGTACAAGGTGAAAGAGAGTAAGATAGATTTTTTGAAAGAACAGGCAGATCGATGAGATGAGCCAGTGCAAATAAAAGAGAAACAGAAGTTGAAGTTCCACTCAGTTTAAGAATCTTTCAACCAGCAGCTCACCCCTTCCTCACTCCCACCTATCCATTGTTCTATGTATAAACCACAGAAAGCTTTGCCTGCAGTTCCATACTATACTCTGCTATTTCATCTGTAAGGCATCCCAATGCTTCCATTGCACCATTGTCCATGAAACATTCTTTAGGAGCGCAATTCTTTTATGCCTTTTGAGATCCTGAAAAGATCCAAAACCTGGAGGAATAGGACCTCACCCTGCTTTCCACACTCGCCTGCCTCTGGCTCACTCACTTGGATACTGCACCACCCTGTACATTCGTCACTCACTCACTAACTTACCTATGGCTTTGCTCGATTGCACACTCAACCAACCTGTGCATCTTCTCGCTCATTTATACGCACACTCACTCACCTGCGGGGTCACCTACCTGCTGGCTATCTGGTACGTTTATTATTTGGTCCAGACCTTTCTCGGTTGGTAGAGGTTTCCGCCCCATGGTTCTCACAGCACTCCGATCGGGCTGCACCAACTTAAACAGTACAAAGTCGACACACAATGTAATGGTCAGGAGTACAGCGAGTGAAGCGGCCATCTGTCTTCGTGAGCGCTACTGCCAACAGCACAAGAGATATAAGGAAGCATAAAATATTATGAATATAAGTTTCTTTCCTTGCCCTGGAGTATGGATTGTGTTCGCGTCACCTCCTCTGAACTGGAGATTGAAGATCCAGCTTACACCAAGGATTGCAGCTTCCTCCAGAGAGAAGTAAAGACCTCCTTTCAGTTGAACGCCACAGTCAGAGGCTTCCCTCTACATGCTGTTGCTGCTTCTGATCCACAGCCTACAATGTCGCATAGGCTGGCAAAAGGATGCAGTTGTCTTCCAGGGCAGATGAAGTCCCTTGGTGTTACTTGGTTTCCTACACGCGTGGGTTGCTTGTTTCTCGCCTGCTATTTGTGGGCCGGGGCTGACTGGGTCTTGAGATAAAAGGTTGGAGAGACCTGATCCCTCACTGCCTTAAGGAAGAGTGTTGGGGAGGCACTCTGATTGCAAACTCAGTCCAGGCAAAAAAGCATTTCTTTCATCATTTTTAGCCATGAAATCTGGAAGGAGCATAACTCTGAGAATTAACCTTCTCTGGGAGGTGATGCTGAGTTGCTCACTGATTTCCAGCTGCTGCCTGCTCCTCCTCTTCCCCTAGCTGCATATGCTGTCCTTGTATATTCTGCCTGCCATCTCCTTCGGCTGAATGTGTAAAGGTTTCTCTCTGCCTCTTGTGTAAATATCTGATCTTCTGTCAAGCTGATGTTCAGGTTCCCGCCTCAGCCTTGCCAGACAACAACAGGCTGCTTCTCATTCCACACCTACTCCAGGCTGCAGAACTTAACTCTGTCACAGCCACAGTCCTCATCAACACCGCTCCTTGTCAGCTCTCTGCTCCAGGAAGCACCCACTTTATTCCCACCCGGCAATGTGTGGCCTGACTGTGACCTGTCTGTGTGCACAGGGTTAAAAGTAGTGACTCAGTTATATCTGGTGCTGTAGGGCTGGTGCCACCTCAGTTTTGCTTTCATTCCCATCGATATGGTTTAGTGTTGGGTGCTCTACTCTGTGGAGGGTTGGGGTAGAGAACAGGCTAGAGTTTTTGCCACTACTTCTGCCTAACTGGCACACTGAAGCCTTGGAGGGTGGAGGAGTGGGCGCGGTGGAGCGTGAGGGTCATCAGTGTTGATCGCCAAGCAGTGTTACAACGCTTGTTTGATATTACCTGCACAAAATTTTACCTCGCAAAAGATGACCATGAGAACACAGAGCTCAGCTGAACGACTTCAGCATTAGTTAGGGGGCTTCATCTGACCAAGCTGCTGGGAAGATGAGCCATCCATTTTCCTCCTGGTAAGTATCTTCTTTAACTTTCTGTAGTTCCTCATGGCACCATGGTACAGCAGTTAGAGCTGCTCCCTCACAGCTCCAGCAATCTGGGTTCAATCTGGACCTCCAGTGTGTGGGGGGGCTTGCTCATTCTCCCCATGACCACACAGCTTTCCTCCAGGTGCTTCAGTTTCCCGAAAGGCATGTGGATTGATAGGTTTATTGGCCACTGTGAATTGCCCCTAGTGTGTAGGTGAGTGGTAGAGTCTGGGGAGAGTTAATGGGAGTGTGAGGAGAGTAGGTTACAGGGAAAATTAGTGGGGAATGGGGTTTGTTCGATGAGCTGTCATAAACCTGATGGGCCAAATGGCCTCCTATGTCATAAGGAAATATGATCAGCCGCATCTCCTCCCTCTCTGCTGATGTCCTCAGCTCTTCTAATCATCTGTTTGACATCGTCCACCCAACCCACCTACATGTTTACAACCACTCTGCGTAGTCCTTTTTCCAAGCTCTCTTCACCTTCTCCTGGTGATCCTCCCTCTGAATCTCCCCTCCACACACTAATTGCCACTCCAACTCCCATCCATTTGGGAAATGGAGATCAGAGAGGAAAGGCCTTTTCTCCTGCGCTTGACGTCTTGAGCATTATGTGTGGTGGAATATCATTATGTGTGGTGCAATGATCTCCTTCGGTGAGCTAAGACAAGTGTTGCTGTAGCCCAGAGTTTTGGGATCTGTGGGTTAATGGGTGTCAGTTTCTACTCATGTGCAGTATATACTGGACTCAAGGGATGAATCAGCCCCATCCAAAACTCCTCTGTTCAGAATCTTAGGAATAAGAGTAGGCCTTTTTTGACTGCTTCACCATTTAGTAAGGTCATGACTATTACTTGACCTGAACTCCACTTTCTTGACTGATATCCATATCACTTGATTCCCTAACAGTCCAAAAATCTTTCATATATTTCCATGGATTCTCCAGAATGGGGAGGAGCCAGCCTCTCAGAATTTCTTCATTTTCAATGTAATCTTCTCTTCTGAACTCCTAAGAATTTAGGCTCATGCTTTTCACACTCTCCTTTTCTATCGACCCTCTCATCCCAGGAATGGCAGTGAGCCATGGTTGTACTACTTCCGTAAGAAGCATGTTTTTTCCTTGGACATGGAGTCCAAATATGCACACATAGTCCAGGTGCATGTACATTTGTGGCAATATTTCCTTCTACAATGCTTCAACCTATATAGAGACCAAATAGCTTTTGCCTTCTCATTAGTTTGTGTACATCAACTTTTGCATAGAAAAATATTCAGGTCCTTATGAACATTGATGTCAGTTATTTCATATCATATAAAATATATGCTATTTGATCTGTGTCAATGTCGGTGGAACTGTGTATATAAATCTTCTGACCACACCCTTCAGATCTAGCGTTTGCAAATATCCAGCTACATTAAATACCTTGGTAGAAAAACTGTGAGCAGTTAGATCTTTGTGAGTCTAACAGGACAGAGTTTGAACCTTTAAACTGTTAAACGCTAACATATTTCTCACAACATAGAAGGAGGCCATTCATACTATTGAGTCTATGCTGGATCTCATAACAATCGCATCTATCCCATTCCCTCACTTATTTCACATTCCTGCACTGATAAAGATCTATAGATAGGGTGGATGGGCAGAGTCTTCTTCCCCGGGGTTGGATAGAAATGTCAAATAGAGGGCATAGCTTTAAGGTGAGAGGGGGAAAGTTTAAAGGAAATTTGCGAGGCAAGGTTTTTACACAGAGAGTGGTAAGTGCCTAGAACATGCTGCCAGGAGTGGTGATGGAAGGACACAATAGTGGTGTTTAAGAAGCATTTAGACAGACACATGAACTTGCAGGGAATGGAGGGATATGGACCATGTGCAGGCAGATAAGTTTAGTTTAATTTGACATCATAGTCAGCACAGACATTGTGGGCCGAAGGGTCTGTTCCTGTGCTGTACTGTTCTATGTTCTACTTCTCAGTTACTTAATCTTTCTCATATGTCCTTCGCCTCCACCCTGGTTCTCATGTCACCCATCATTAAGGGCTAATCTTAGCCAATTAACCTACCAACCCATATGTCTTTGGGATGAAGGAGGAAAACGGACACCCCGGGGAAACACACACAAGGAGAATGTGAAAATTGCATATAGATAGCACTTGAGGTCAGGATCGAGCCCAGGTCCCTAGGGCTATGAAGCACTAGTGTTAACCATTGTACCACCTGCGCTTGGGCAAGACCCTAAACTGAAAACTTCCTGCACACATTGCAAGAACATTGCATCATCGGACCCAGGGACATGGCTGAGCAGATATTCCTCACGAGCATATGGACACCAAGCAAGGCACAAGTCAAGTGCTGATAGGAAGACCAGGAACTATAGGATGAGGAGGGGCTTAATTCTGAATGCAAAAGACAGCAAGTATGTAGCCTTGTCAGGACTCAAAATCAAGTGCAGGTCATCAATTTCTGTCCAGAAAAACTCCTCAGTATCACATTGCAAAATACAAAGGCCTTTTGAGGAACCACTTTAGATTCTGTCGCATGCAGTGACCTTGCCAAATCAGGTCTCCCTCAATAGATTGGAAAATGGGTCAAAAAGACATTTGAAACAGCATTAGAGGGTCTGCATCCAGAAACATACCCTAAAACGGGACATGTATGGCTCCCATTAAGACCAAGTTGAACTGAATGCAGTCTCCAATAGTATCTGTGCAAAGATCAGAGAAGTTCACTAGTACTCCTTGTGGCAGCCGGACAGACAGCAGCAGCACACAATCATGACTGCCAGAAGGAGAGAGAGAAAACTGTTGGAATTCAGAAAAGGACCGAGAGGTCCTGGTGCATGAAATGCATGTAAGGAGGAAGGCTGCTGTGCACTGGAGGAGGGGCTGAAGACCTGCTGGCCATCATTAGAACAGCCCAGCAGGAGGTGGTCCAGTGTAACAGTGAAAGTCCATGTACCACCAGGCAACGTCACTAGAAATTTAATGAAGCCATATTATGTGTCAAGGTGAGCTGTGCACTACAAAGGAACTGCAGTCTTGTCCAGACACACTTATTCAGTCATGTGCACACATACTCACACACTCACTGGAAAACTGTGACTCCACCTACATGCCCAGAACCCCCATCCTCAGTCCTTTCACCCAAAGAGCTCACCTCCAAAGGCAGCCTAATGAAAAGGATACTCAATGTCCTCATAATGTTTTAGAGCACAGAAACAGGTCCTAAAGCCCACTGTGTCCACAACAACCATCAAGCACCCATCTACTCTAACCCCATTTTCCCTCTCACAGTCACATAAACTCTCCCTGATTCCCCTGCCACCCACCTTTACACTAGGTGTAATTTACAGTGGCCATTTAACTGCCAACCAGCGCATTTTTGAGATATGGGAGGAGACTAGAGCACCCAGAAACCCATGTGGTCACAGGGTGAATGTGCAAGCTCCACACAGACAGCACAGGAGGTTAGGATCAAATCCGGGTCACTGGCACTATGAGCACTACCACTACCCACCTGCTATAGGCAAGTACAGTGAGGAACAGGAAGAAGATCATCTCGTGGGAGAGGAGCCCTCACAAGTGCAGTACCACCAAGTTTGAGAAAGCCATCGTCCTCCTCAAGGACAGGTGGACCACACCGGCATGATCCAACTCCTGAACAGAGGTTGGATGGAATCTACACATCCGCCCATGTACACTGTTTCATCGTGATGACTCTTTTGCCTGGCATTTGATCAACAGCTGACACCCACCCTGCCATCTGTGTTGCTGCTTCACTAGAAAACTGTTTTGGGTGCAGCCAACCTCCTGTTTGGTCCTGGCAGTATCAGGAGAGGTCCCTCATTAACTTCTCCATAGGACCATCAGGAGGGGTCATTGGAAGGTGAGGAGGAGGAAGGGGATGGGGACGATTATGCCTGGCACCCTGAAGCACACCTCAGTGAGAGAGGTAGTAGTGAGGAACGAGCTGACGGTCATCTGTGATAAGGAGATACACCAGGCAGTCAGGGACAGGGAATCTGGTGTTGGGGCATTTGTACTGCCTCAGAGGACCAGATGAAGACTACATCTGGAAAGCTCTCATGACCAGGCCACACAGATGCACGTTGAGCTGCTTGGCAAATTGTCTAACTGGATGCAGCGGATGACAGGGAGTGTGGAGAACTCCATCTCCAGCTCTGTCAAGACATCAGGGACTGAAGTCAGGGACCGTGGCCTCCTCCATGTAGACCAGAGCTCAGCAGCCACCATGACAAACTGCACTGACTCGTTCAGGTGACAGCTACAGGCAGAGGCTGCACAGTGTGTCTCTGATTCCATGCAGTCCCATCTGATCCAGCTTGAGGTCTGTTCTCTGCCAGACGGCAGCTACTTGTAGCCCTGAAGGAAAAGCAATCTACCACCAGAGGGTAGCTTGATGATTTCACTGAGCAGTGAAATCACACTCATGAGCAGATGTAGATGGAAACAGGGATGTACCCGTGAGCAGACTACTGCTATTGGTGGACACAGAGAAATTTCTCTGAGCAGATCACTGCTGTCAGTGGACACAGGGAAATGCCCTCAAGTAGGTCACTGCTATTAGTGGACATAGGAATGTACCCATGAACAGATCACTGCTGTCACTGGATACAGGGATGTGCCTCTGAGCAGATCGCTTTCCAATGGGAGCAGGAACTTGCACTACTCCCACCAGTACCCCAACCCCCTCCCACTCCTCTACATTATCCTACTCAGACCATGCAGAGCTGACTCCACTGAGAAGAGTGAAGGGAGCAAGGACCAGGCTTCTGTGACTTGGGTTTTGTCATTGGCTGAACACTGGGCCTGGAGGTTGGACTGGCTTGACTGCCTGTGGATTGTGACCCAGTTCCCTGAGAGGTCACCTGGAGTGCAGGTTCAGCCCAGCGATGCCCTTCCTCATTTACTGACACCCTACACTCTTGCAGGCAGCACCCTTGCCTGTGCTCTACAGCCAACCACCCACACTGCTCCTTCCGTAGACCCCGAGCTGCAGTCTGAAGTCAACTATTGTAGGATAAGAGCTTCCCGTCAGTCTTCAGGGAACCCTTTATGGAGTCAAATGAAACAGCCTTCCAACAGTCAGGCTCCAACCACACAAGGGCATGTGGCATGGTCTTAGACATCAAAGCACTCTTACAAGATTGTTAAATGGAAAACGCATAGGTGGAACTTTGCAAAAAAAAGTGATCTGACTTTCTTTTAATGTATCATTAAATGTGGTTTTGTTATAGACTAGTCTCAAGACACTAATACTGTTCAAATGCATTCTCATTCAGACCAATTGGCATACATGATCATATAGAGAGTAGTCACACTGATGTGGCAGCTGCTGGCATTGCTGCAGGTTCTGCCATGCCTGACCTAAAAAGATTGCTAATGTCAGAGATGTCATGCCAACACACTCAAATTAAATCTTGATGGTGGAAGGGTGTTGACTGATGCTTTCCCCTTAAAAATTGTCACTTCTCTACAGCACAGCAGATGATTGTGAAATAACTAGACTCACACCAGAGTCATCGTATTACTCTGGCAATGATTGCATGTGACTGCTGATGTGAATTCGATAACTATCTTGTGATTCTTATACCTTGCTTATTCTGCTGTTTCAGTATTTACCATGGCCATCTTCCGTGGAGGGACTCCTCCAAGTGGCAGAGGAATGAGGGAGGCTAAGGTTGAGAAAAACCCTGTTCTATATTGCCCCTTCTCTAGTAGCCCCTCTTGCCTTTACATAGAGGATTGAAAGCTGCAGAATTTGATAGAGAGCATTAGATAGAAGTGATGGCTTGTGGAGCAAAGCCTGAGACAACATTGATTGGCTGAGTGAAACACAGTGCTACCACCAAGACTTCATCAGTTGTGCTTCACTGTGCTTGGAACTGGAGCAATGGCTTAAAATGATCTTCACTTTGTGTCTCATGAAATATTTTGTATTGCTACGGATTTCATTGGTTTCCAACGTTAGCTTGTCACTGCATTTTCCTGGCCACTGAGTAACAGTCTGATGCATTGCTCACAGCTGCTGTGGCTGTAAACTCAACAGTCATTATCAGTATTACGCAGGAGTCCAAAGAGTTCAAATCCTCGACCAATGTTTGGAACTACAAAGTGGAGCTGGTCCGAGGAAGATGTAGTTTGTGGAGAGGTCATAGTTGGTTAGGCAAGTGCCACTCACCAGGAAATACAGGACCCTTGAATAAAACTACTGATGTTATAGGTCAGGAAATTGTTCACTGAAGTGTTATAAGCAGTGCAAGTGGGAAATCCAGTGTGCTGAATGTTAGCCTTCTCCATTCAGCTATGAGAGGAGGCTGTGGGGGCTGAACACAGTCTGGTAGTTGCCTCCTTTCCCTTGCACCTGCTGCCCTCCAGTCATGGGTCACTGGGGCTGCTCTCTTCTCCTCCTCTGACGCTGGCTGCTGTCTTCCATTGGCAAGGTGTGCAGCGTACAACACAACAATGAACTCTCCACATCCTTTTGGAGTGCACTGCAGGGCAGCCCAGAACTGGTGCAGACAGGAAAATCACATCTTCAGTTCAACAGTAATGTTTCTCACTGGTGTTTCCATGACTCTCATTATATCTGTGTTCAGCTGCTGTGGTTGGGGATGGCACTGGTATGAGTAGCCCTTGTCCCCCATAAGATAAGATAAGATAAGATATCTTTATTAGTCACATGTACATTGAAACACACAGTGAAATGCATCTTTTGCATAGAGTGCTCTTGGGGCAGCCCACAAGTGTCGCCATGCTTCCGGCACCAGCATAGCATGCCCACAACTTCCTAACCCGTATGCCTTTGGAATGTGGGAGGAAACCGGAGCACCTGGAGGAAACCCATGCAGAAACGGGGAGAACGTATAAACTCCTTACAGACAGTGGCCGGAATTGAACCCGGATGTCCAGCAGTGCAGACACCCTCAGAATGAAGGGGGATGGGGTATGGGTGGTGGGTCACATTGCTTCCCTGAAACATGGCACACACCTTAAGAAGTTTCTTCTCATGATCCACAACTAGCCTGAGTGGAGCACTGTAATGGAATGGTGTAATGGCTCACACTGTAATGGAGCGGTGCTGGGGTGTCACTACTGAGGCACCCATGAAATGTATATCTCACCAAGAAGAAGCTGGAGAAAGCACTCCCTGTTAGCTGTGACACACTCTGTGGACAGTGTTCAAGCAAACCGTGGTCAATTGTGCCTAGCTAGTTCTCCCAATGTCAGTGGAGTGTCCCTTTAAATAGTAAGGGAAGCAACATCATAGCATTTTGTGCTCCTAGACTGAATGAAACTGTATAATGACAGACGTAATGTAGAGCTCCAAACCTACAAGCAGAAATAAGCATTGTATGAAAACTCACATTAGGAATGGGTCTGATGCCAAGAAAAGTTCAGACCAGCTAATACAGTCCTGACTAGAGATACCTGCTCCAGTTTTGTGGTTGGTGTTTACACTCAAAAATGGTCACTAATGTGGTTTACTGTGGGTAAAATTGAAACTGGATAACACAACGTTAAAAGACACAGTGCTGCACGATCCAATTCCAAGGCTCCTGTTGCATAGAATCAGACAGAACCTAACAGCAATATAACAAACAATTTGGCCCATCTGGTCCACACTCATATTCATGTTCCACATAAGCCTACTGTAGCCATCTCAGTTCATCAATAAATCCTTCTGTTCATTCCTCTCTCTTTATCCAGGTGCCCCACAAATGTACCAATATTGTTCACCTCAGTTATTCCAAGTACCAGTGTGTTCCACAGCATTTAGATATAGGTGTAGCATAAGGGGGATAAGGTTTGTATCTAGTGATCAAAATATTTTTCAGTGGCCCTACCTGGCATCTAGACCTAGGAAAGAATGGAAGTATTGGTATTGTTATTGGTTTGTTATTGTCACTTGTACCGAGCTACAGTGAAAAATTTGTCTTACATACTGTTCGTACAGATCAATTCATTACACAGTGCATTGAGGTAGTACAGGGTAAAAACAATATCAGAATACAGAGTAAAGTGTCACAGCTACAGGGAAGTGCATTCCAGGTAGACAATAAGGTGCAAGGTCATAACAAGGTAGATTGTGAGGTTAAGAGTTCATCTCATCATATAAGGGTCTTATCACAGTGGGATATGATCTGTCCTTGAGCCTGGTGGTATGTGCCCTCAGGCTCCTGTATCTTCTGTCTGATGGGAGAGGGGAGAATAGAGAATGACTCGGGTGGGTGGGGTCTTTGATTATGCTGGCTGCTTCACCAAGGCACCGAGAGGTATAGACAGAGTCCATGGAGGGGAGGCTGGTTTCCATGATGTGTTGGGCTGTGTCTACAACTCTCTACAGTTTCTTGCGGTCCCAGGCAGAGCAGTTGCCATACCAAGCTATGCTGCATCCAGATAGGATGCTTTCTATGGTGCATTGATAAAAGTTGGTGAGTGTCAAAGGGGACATGCCAAATTTCTTTAGCCTCCTGAGGAAGTAGAGGTGCTGGTGAGCTTTATTGGCCATGGTGGCTACGCGGTTGGACCAGGACAGGCTGTTGGTGATGTTCATTCCAAGGAACTTGAAGCTCTCAACTCTCTCGACCTCAGCACCATTGATATAGACAGGTGCATGTACACCGCCCCCTTTCCTGAACTCAATGACCAGCTCTTTTGTTTTGCTGATATTGAGGGGAAAATTGTTGTCATGAAACCATGTCACTAAGTTCTCTATCTCCTTCCAGTACTCTGATTCATTGTTATTTGAGATACGGCCTAATACAATGGTATCATCTGCAAACTTATAGATGGAGTTAGAGCAGAATCTGGTCACGCAGTTGTGAGTGTATAGGGAGTAGAGTAGAGGGCTGAGGAAGCAGCCTTGTGGGACACTAGTGTTGAGAATAATTGTGCTGGAGGTGTTACTGCCTATCCTCACTGATTACAGTCTGTTGGTCAGAATTTCAAGAATCCAGTTGCAGAGGGAGGTGTTGGGTCCTAGGTCTCGGAGTTTGGTGATGAGTTTGCTTGGAATTATAGTATTGAAGGCGGAGCTGTAGTCAATAAACAATAGTCTAACGTAGATGTCTTTACTGTCCAGATGCTCCAGAGATGAGTGTAGGGCCAGGGAGATGGCGTCCACCATAGACCTGTTCCAGCGGTAGGGGAATTGCAGTGTGTCGAGATTCTATGGGAGGCTGGAGTTGATGTGTGCCTTGACCAGCCTCTCAAAGCACTTCATGATGGTGGATGTCAAAGCCACCGTCTGGTAGTCATTAAGGCATGTTACCTTGTTTAGCTTAGGTATGATAATAGTCTTCTTAAAACATGTGGGAACCTCAGATTGAAGCAGGGAGAGGTTAAATATGTCTGCAAATACCCCCACCAGCTGATCAGCACAATATCTCTTTTCTGATGTATACACTCCAATCTAAACCAGCAGATTCAACCACAGTTCCTGTAGTATGGTAGAGGGCAGCCTAGCCAAGGAAGCTTTGGACTGGTTATGTGTAACCAGTCATTGCACATGGTTCATCGCTCTGGAGCCCTGTGCTAAGTGGTGAGCTGTGAAGATTAACAGTTATAGTGCCAGTCAGGGTGATTACTTTCAGTAACACCTTATAAATCCCTCTTAAATTGATTAAGCCTAAAGGTGTTGCTGCCTTGGGTGAAATGGTTCCCAGAATGCATCGTGGTGATATCCAGGGTCAGGATATGTGTCAAGAGGTTGGAGGGGGTGTGTAGTGCTGGGAGGTCACATAGTTGTGCCAGTTCCATTCAATTGTTCTTTCAATGATAATAATCTCTCTCAAATAACAGTACTCAAACAACCCCTTTGGCCCATTGAGTCCGTGCAAACCACTGACCACCCATTAAACCAATCCTATTTTATTCTCCCCACATTCCCAGAAACTGCCCCCAGATTTTATCACTCACCAACACACTAGGGGCAATTTACAGTGGCCACTTAACCTACTGACTTGCATGTCTTTGGAATGTTGGAGGAAATCCGAGGATCTGGAGGAAACCCATGTGTCTCATGGAGAATGTATAAACTCCACCTAAGGTCAGGGTTGTGAGGAAGCAGCTCTACTAGCTGTGCCCCTCAATAGAAAAGGGCTCTGTTTTGATGTTTATAGTGGACTCTTCTTGACTAAGTGCAGATAACACAGATCTAAACAGTGCCAGGTTATGTGGATGTCTTTAAGAGGTGACCTCAGTGCTTGATTGGACCTCACCCAGCAAAGTGTGGGATGTTCCTAAATATGACGAACTCTGCTTGGATAACATCCATTGTTTTGCAGCAGTTACACTGGGGAGGGGAGTGCTCGTCAACTGACTCATCATTCAGTGCCACACATACACAAACAGAGAGGAGTGCAGCACACTCTCCTTGGAGAGATAGAAACATCAGAGGGAATGGAAAATAAAACAAAATCTGAAAACAAAAACAGAGGAGGCTGGAAAGACATAGGGTCAGGCAGCATCTGAGGAAAGAGAAACAGAGATAATGTTTCAGCTTGATACCCCTTCATCAGAATTGGGAATGAGAGAAAACAAATTAATTTTATGTTGCAACAAGGGCTGGGATAAGACAAAGAGTGTGGCCATGTTTTTCCTGAAAAGAAGATTAATTCAAAGGTGTTGAGCTTTGGGGAAATTTATCTCTGTAGATAATCGACAGGAAATGGCTTGAACCAGCCTATGTATGTTAACCACTTCCTGAAGAAAAAGGATTTGCATTTACATCGTTCCTTTCCAAACCCAGGACATACCTAAAATACGTTACAGCCAATGATGGCTTGTTGAAATGCAGGCACTGCTGTAGTGTGGATGACAAAAGGTCAATTTATGAAATATAAATTCCTAAAAAAGTAATGAGATAAATATCTAGCTAACCTACCTGCAGGTGTTCATTGAGGATTAATGGTTGGCAAGGAGACCAAAGCTAACTATCCTGTCTTTCTCCTCCATATTGCTGTGTAATAGTTTGTGATTGCAAGTGGGCATCTGAAAGGAGGCATCCCCAATACAAACACACTTCCTCAGACCTGCACTGGAAGTAGCAGCTTAGCACTACGTGTTCAAGTGTCTGAAGTGGGATTTGAACCTAGACTTTCAGGAACTCAGCCAGCTTCCTTCCCAAGGCCTGTAGCAGAGCCAAATTTAACTCAGTGATAACCATTCACAGCAGTAGAAGTATCCTTTGCCTTTGTACTGTATGCAACCTTATTTAAATCCTAATGTGTGCTGTGTAATCTTATCGCTGATCATGTTTCACTCAAAGTCCAGCTCACCAAGGGCCAACATTTTGTTAAAACACTGGAAGGTGGTGACATTAGCTTCATCAGTGAGGGTTGTGAGTGTTGAATCCAGGCAGTGGGAATTCCCTGCACCAGTAGTGCTCCAGTTAGCAGAGACTAGTTTGGTTCTGCTGATAATAATTTTTATCAGTCTCTGATTTCCAGGTAAACCTGAGAATGTGGTAGCAATGGTTCACAAAGTGGTTGGTCTGTGGAGCTGCCTTTTGCTTGTTGTCCGTAACGTGTCAAATCACACCACATATCGTCACGCCCCCCCCCCCCCCCCACCACCTTTTGCTGCTCTTGTTCCCACTGTTCACTGGGGCTCACAAACAGCTCAGTTGGGGCTGGATGAAGTCATTGCAGTAACCACCACTGGTCATTTACTTTGGCAACTCTTTCCCTGTGACAGCACTGTAACAAACTATGGGTCTTTCTCCACACTCAGGTTTAGCTTCATGAGATCACTGCTCCTGTAATCACATGACAAAAACCCATACTAAAAGTGTCCTGTGCATATATATTATGTATATATTTCCTTAGGACATGGGAGGAGGCCATTCGTCCATCATGTCTGTGCTGGCTCTCAGCAATCCAATCAGTCCCATTCCCCACTTGTTTCCCTGTAACCTGTTGTCTCACTGATTAACTCCCTCCTTCCACCCCCCACCAGTTCTCCTGGCACCCATCTTGGGATAATTTACAGTGGCCAATTAACCTATCGACTCGCACGTCTTTGGAGAACCTGGAGGAGACCCACCTGGTCACAGGGAAAACATGCACACTCCATAAAGGCAGCACTGAAGCCCCAAATGTGCTGTATAGGTGGTCTCAGTCTATCATCACCAGGCCATATTAGTTGTGCGGAGGGAAATAGACATGACGTTTCAGGTCGATATCCTTAATCTGGACAGTCGACCCAAAAAGTCGACCGTCCATTTCCTCCACAGACGCTGCCTGACCCGCTGAGTTCCTTCAGCAGTTTGTTTGTTGCTCCGGATTCCAGCATCTGCAGTTTCTTGTGTCTCCATCATTCAGTTTGCGTTTGACCCAGTGAATCACTGAGGAGTCCTTGTATAAGTGAAGTCAGTGGAGCTCAAAGAAACTGGCTGGCTCAGCTCAAAGGAAGTCCTGGGACATCCTCTGGGTAGATTCCTGGCTGCAACCACCTTCAGTCACACCATCAATAACCTTGCCTCTGTCAGAAGAAAGAACAATGTTTACTGATGATTCTGGTGTGCCTAATTCCATCGGTAACTCCTCATACAATGAAACAGCTCTTGCCCACACTTAACAAGGACTGAGACGAGTAATACCTGGCTATACAAATGCAGGCACTGAACACCTCCAGTGAGGGAGAATACCTACCACTCCTGGACATTTAATGGTAATAACATTATCTTGTACCACAGAATCAAACCCTAAGCGTCAAAATCAACCAGTAACCTAACAGGACTAGGAAAATAAATATGGAAGCTACTGGATGTGAGTGGCTCACATGACAGTCTAAAGCTTTTTCACCAGCAGCAAGGTATGTCAGGAGCACGGTGGGATATAATCCACTGGTCTGGATGAGTGTAGTGAAGCTCAACACCATCAAGGACAAAGCAACCCATTGATATCCACCCCACCCACCACCCTAAACACTGATTCCCTCCATCACCAGCGCACAGTGGCTGCAGTGTGCACCATCTGCAAAATGTGCTGTGGTTCCTTGCCCAGATTATTCCAACAGCAAGTCCCAAACCCTTATTGTCAAGAATTATTAGAGCAGCAAGACAAAGCTACATCACTGCACCCACCGAGTCACACACCATCATGATTAAGAAATATTTCTGCTCTCCCTTCATTGCCAGTGGGTCAAAATCCTGAAAAGGATGAAAGGGATCTGACGTCTCACTGTACCTCATGAAAGCAGTTCACCACCACCTTCTCAAGAAGAAACCAGTGAGCTGCATTAAACGCTGGCCTTGCCGGTGATGCAAGCTTGCCTTCAATGGCTATGGTATTGAGTACAAGAGTTGGGACGTCATGTTACAGCTGTACAAAATGTTGGTTAGATTACAGTTGGAGCATTGTATGCAATTCTGATCACCACACTATATGATTAAGCTAGAGGGGGGTACAGAAAAGATTCACAAGGATGATGCCAGGACTGGAGGGTTTGAGTTATAAGGAGAAACTGGATAGGCTGGGACTGTTTTCCTCGGACAAAAGGAGACTGAGGAATGACCCAATAGAGGTTTATAAAATCATGAGGGGCATAGATAGGGTAGATAGTCACAGTCTTTTTCCCAAGGTAGGGGAGTCTAAAATCAGGGGACATAAATTTAAGCTGAGGGGTGGAATGATTTAAAGGAATTTTAGGGTCAAGTTGTTCAGACAGAGGGTGGTGGGTATATGGAACAAGCTGCCAGAGGAAGTGGTAGACATGGGTACAATTACAACATTTAAAAGATATTTGGACAGGTGCATGGATAAGAGAGAGTTAGAAGGATATGGGCCAAAACATGGGACTAGCTCAGGTAGGCATGGACAAGTTGGGCTGAAGGACCTGTTCCCATGCTGTATAACTCAATGACTCTATGATACTCTGTCCCATGAGTGAATAAATTTGTAACGAAGCAGAAGAAACAGAGAGGGAGGGAGAAAAGAGATGTTGCAGAGAAACGGCAAGATGATGGCCTGGAATTTGTAAGTCACCAGCATGTTACCAGTCTCCAGACCAGTCCTGAACTTGGTTTGTTCATGTCCCACGGTGGGACTGTGCTGGATGAAGTGCCAGATCCTCAGTAGAGAAGTCCTGCATATCAATAGTACCCTGTGCACATAATCCCACCATGTGGGGCAGGGGGTGTGAGCCAGAATAAGCCAGGCCATGAAGGAACTGAAGAAATCAATGGTAGGTGGTTAAACCATGTCCCCTTGCTGAGCTGCCTGTCAAATGTATGACTTCAACATCCTCAAATAAATTCACGAAAATCCCCAACTCGCTGACTATCCTCTTTGATGAATTACTTAATGGTCACGAAGTCAGAGGTCCTACCATGATTAACACTGTCCCCTGTTAATATATCAGCTTTGTAAGTCTAAAAATCTGGACTAATCCATTACTGTTGAGTGACTTGACCTTCAACTGCTTGTTCATTGGAAGTTCAGCCTGTGTTCGGCAAAAGGAAGTTCGTTAGTTGGTATTTGGCTCCACCTGGTGGCTGCAGCAAAGGTTGGCTAAATTTCATTAAATCCATGTTTTTTAACAACTGGATAGAAAGTGATGCAGAAAACTGGAGAAAGCTGACTGACACCCTCACTTAAACTGAAGAAGGATTTGACACAATTTGGCCATCACTTTCACCCAAAATACATGACAGTTTTACTCAAACTGACCAAGTCATCAAGCAGCCTACCTGTAACTTTAAATTGAACAAGACTCAATCCAGAAAAATGCTGATGATCACATGCCCATGATGGCGTTAAATTATCCAGAGAGTGCAGTGGACTATCCTATGGGAACAGTGATGGTGCAGGATTATCCCTTGGGATCAGTTATGGTACAGGAATTAAACAGAGACCTGCAAAATTATCCTTTACATCTATCACTCTGCTCTGTTCTTACTGATACACCATGAACCCATGGTCATTGCTCAAACCGAGACCTAACAGCGGGGTACTAACTTAAAAATACTCCCCCACCCCTAGTCCGCTGGGATGCTGCCCATGGGAGTATCCTGTTGATTGCGCCAACTGAAGTGACTTTGAATGAGCTACACAGAGACTGAGCTGTGGATGTTACGGATCTTTATTCAGCACAATACCTGGTGGGACATCTCCCTGAACTCAAAGTACATTGAGTTATACCCTCTTAGGTACAAAGACAATAGCAAATGGAATAGAATTTTAGTGGTTACAATGTATAGTTTACTTTGATATTTTGGATGTGAACAAAGGGTTCCAAAGAGTCATATATTTATAATGGGAGCACCCCTTAACTGACAAGGCCAGAAAACACCTTTATTGAAACAAGGTAGTTCACAGACTTCTGAGGTCAAAACCCAAACATCCAAAACATTGTTATTTTACCACAGTATTGTGAGGGGTGGCTTTCTGGATACGCAAACACCCCAAGGTGTTGATTGATAGAATAAATACATGACTATGAGCATATTTGATGTGCTAAGTGACAAAATAGCCCTACTGGAACCCCTGTTTATCTCATTCACGGCCCCCTTTATAATGGCGTAAAATATTTTAGCTCAAGATGTCTGAAGCCTGGTCTGATGTGTTGCGAGAAACAGAGTTATCATTCAGGTTGGCAAGCATTCATCAGAAATAAGAAATAAAACATGACTTAAAGTTTTAAATTGCAGAGGAGGAGAGGTGGAGACGGCAAAGATTGGACAGTAGGTATTGGTGCTGGCTGAGAGACAGTGGTCAAGGCTGGTTAATTGCAGCTGCTCTGTGAGGAGGAGATGTAACTTGAGGGAGATAACTGAGGACAGAGGGGAGAGAGAGTCAAACACAATGCTAAAACTGTCAGTAACAGAACAATGAAGTTGCTGCAAACAGGAAGTATCAGAGAATGCTGGAAGTACCCCAGGAGTTAAGGCAGCATCTGTGTAGTGGGATAAAAGTTAATGTTACAGGTTGATAGTGTCCATCAGAACTGGCCAGGTCTGACACAAAGTGGAAAGGCTGGTTATCTGAAATTGCTGAATTCATTGTTCATTTCTGAGGGCTATGATGTGAATAAAGTAAGAGGCTAAAGACAGACATCACTTTTCCCACAGGATAATCCCACAACAGCATGGCACTCTCTGGATAATCCTTCACCAAGGTTTCATGATTTTGCTAAAGTGTATTGCCCCAAGTGAACATATTGCTCTGATTGTTGCCCAGCCAGGGAGATTGTAAAAAGTTTCGAATGACCAGCTGCAATTGTGAATAGGGATGAACATGTGAAGAGGCTTCAAGGGGGTAAAGATGAGCTACATGAGTGGCAGAGAACATGGCAGTCGGAATATAATGTGGAAAAATGTGAGGTTTTCCACTTCATTGCTGAAGAACAGAGTATTTTTTAAATGTTGAAAGATTGGAGAATGCTAACGTTGAAAGGGATATAGATGTCCTTGTACACGTCACTGTATGTTAACGTGCCGATGCAGAAAGTAATTAGGAAAGCAAGTGATATGTTGGCACTTATTACAAAAGGATTTGTGTAATCAAGTCAAGTCAAATCAAGTTGAGTCTATTCTCATGCATGCAAATACAGTGAGGTACTGGTACAATGAAAAACTTACTTGGAGCAGCATCACAGGCATGTAGATTCAGACAACACACAAAACATAAATTATACTAGACAGTGAAGAAAAAGACTCTGCAAAACAAGACATTAATGCATATAAAAACAATCAGAGACAAGTACAGAAATAAAGACGTCTTTTTGCAATTATATAGAACCTTGGTATGACTATACCTGGAGTATTGTGCACAGATTTGGTCTCCTTAACAAAAAAGGATGTATTTGCCATCCAGGGAGTGCAGTGAAGATTCACGAGATTCATTGCACAGATGGCAGGTTTGCCATCTGAGGAGAGGTTAAGTAGACTACACCTGTATTCTCCAGAGTTTAGAAGAATGAGAGATGGTCACATTGAAACTTACAAATTCTTACAGGGCTCATAGGCTGGGTGCAAGGAGATGTTGCCCTGGCTGCAAGGAGAGTCTGGAACCAGTGGTCATAGTCCCAGAATAAGGCACAGGCTATTTACAAATTAAATGAGGAGAAACATCTTTACTTAAAGGATGGTGAATCTTTGGAATTCTCTCCCACACAGGACTGTGGAGGCTCAGTTATTGAGTTCATTCAAAATAGAATCCTGGACATTAAAGGATTCAAGAAATATGAGAGTGCAGGAAAATAGAGCTGAGGTAGAAGATCAGTCAGGATCTTAATGAACAGTAGAACAGGATTGAAGGGCTGGATGGCCTACTCTTGTTCTAAATTCTTATGTTCTTATGTTATGTTCAAAGTCCCTGCTTACAAAGTCCCCATACACATTCACAACTGCCTTATCAACATCCTTCTGACCTGCTAACTTGAAACTTGTTAATGCCTATCTCCAGTTTCCTCAGAGTAGTATCCCATGGAAGGCCTGTCCTCAGATATGCTGCTCAGATCATCGATGTTGGTGAGATCCCTGAAAGGCCTGCCTTCGGTCTCTCGGGTGGCAATTCTGAACTTATTGCAAATTTGGCAATGTAAAACAATGATGAGAAAAACAAGAGGTTAATTCATTGAATGTGGACGTTGGTAGCACTGCTAACCAGCATCTGATTCTTGCTGCAAGCCCATTCCAATCCAGTGACCCTCACTTCTCCTCAACACCAACCACCTCCTTGGAGCCAGACCCAGCCTGAGAGTTACTCACTTTCCTTTGCACACTCTATGCTGATGAAGAGCTGAGGAAAGACCTCATGCCTTGGATCAGATGCTCCTGTATTTTTCAGCGGTAGTTCCAGATTTGAGATACTGAGACATTGTGGTGCAACGGATTACTGTCTTTTCATTGGGCACCAGTGAATTTTCAGATCACTGTCTGGTCATTGTCCCATTGTTGTTTGTGGGAGCCTGTCAGAATGTTGTTCTGTGTTTCCACATTAAAACAGGGACTATTTCCCCAAAGTATTTTTTTTACCAGAAAGTTCTGTTGGTTTACAGTTGTGACAGGCCCTGTATAGATTTATTTCCAAGAATGAAAGAAAGATATTTGGGAAGATAATTCTTATTGTGTCAGCAGAAAAGTAGAGTTGGTAACGCATGTTAAAGCCAAAACAAACAGGCACCTCCAGACCACAATTTTAGCTTCAGTCAACATGAACACAACTGGGTTGCCTGGTGTTGCAGATCAACATTATTTAATCTGCAGTGGACTGAATCGTAAAGCCCATTAGATAAAGCATGCAACTTTGTCAAGGTTATGAATAAGTTCATTGTGAATTGTGAAAAGGGAACATTTCCTGGCAAAGAATTCAGTCATTAAAATGATATCAAATGAAGTGATCTCTTTACAGCCCCTGCTACAAAATTCAATCTGTCACCAGAAACTCCATTGACATTCAAGCACAATCTCAAATAAACTTCTAAACCCATATTCTGTCCATTACAAGAGTTTACACCCTTACCCCCACAAGTAACCATATCTGTTCCACTTCTTAGGACAGATACAGGGACAGGCAGGGTACGAGTAGCTGATATTGGGCCAAATATCCTGCACCTCCATGAGATAGATACAAAGCTCTGATGATGTATCTAATCCTGCACTGTACTTGCCCAACTGTTGGCTCCTGGACTCTCAGTCCCACTAATTCCAAACATTCATCCTTGTGTTTAATTACCACTTTCTTGCCTTTTTACCCTCAACATTCCCGTCATGACACCCATTCTTCCTCCCCCCTACTCTTTCAGCTCTGTTTACACCTGCCAGGTCAGCACTCCAAACTTTCCTCATCAAACTCCTCTGGGTCTCTATCCTCTCCTTCAACATTACTTTAAAAAGCCTCAATTTGACTGACCTTTCGACACTCTCTTGGCATCTCCTTCTTAGCATCTGTCCATTTCATTTTTATTCTGTAAAGTGGCTTGAGATGTGTCTGTGCATTAACGGCACTATATAAATGCAAGTCATTGTTTTTGAGTGTGTTCAGATCTGAATAATGGGTGAAGTAACTGCAGTAAAACTTAAGGATTGGTTGAAGTATGGGGGGGGGGGGGCTGGTGATTAATAACTTGCATTTATTGAACTTAGAATCGGCTTTTAAGAAATGTTTACATTTATATAGTTTCCAAGGACTCTGTTTCCCAAAATACTTCAGAACCAATGAAATACTTATAAAGAGGAGCCATTAGTGTAACTCCTGGAAATGCATGTACAGCAACATCCCATGGGCAGTGATAAAATAATGATCCCGGTACTGATACTGGTTGACAGGTAAACATTGGCCAGAACACTGGTAAGATTTCCCCCACTTTCCTTTGAAGAGCTCCTATGGAACCTCTCTGAAACAGTAGATGTGGCCTTGATTTAATGTCCCACCTAATAACCATCATGCAGCACTCCCTCAGCATCGTTACCTAGTGTCAGGTCTCAATTCTGTGCTCAAGTCTCCAGGTTGGGTCTGAGAACCTGCAACTTTCTGAGTCAGGGACAGGATTGTCATCACTGAGTTAAAACTAACATGACATAAGGGATATAGTCATAGAAGCATACTTAGTCACTGTGAGCCAAGTTTACACTCTTTCTGTAATTATAACAAGTTACTACTTCCCACTATCTTAGGAACAAATATCTCATCCAATTTTTCCCCACAAAAACTCTAAATTAGCAGCCTTATTCATATTGCATGTAAACTGTACCATTTACACCCTTCTCCTGCATAAGCCAGACCCTTTCTTGTGTAATTAACAGTGGCGTTTGTAGGAACATCACCCCATTGACTGCTTGTAATCACTGAACGTCCTTGAGAAATTATAACAGCCAAACCTTTTGAGAATTCCAACCGATGGCACCAAACTTTAACAAATTTCTTTTTATACCAACTTAGAAAGAAGCGATTAAAGGACACAGCTTGCTTTGAGCTTCAGTTTGGTCAATTAGCACCAACACATTGTTTTGACACTGTTAGGGTATAAAGGAGAAAAATTATGCTTCACTAAATTGCATGAGAAAGGAGACGGAAGTCATGTGGCCCACGAGGAGGGTAGAGTGGTGCAGTGGAACATCTTGGTAGAACACCATTGGCATGTGGGCGCTGAGTGTAAGGCCCATCTTCTTGTACACTTTCGTGATCCAGTCAACGTTGACTTGGCACTTCACCTCTGAACACTGGCAACCACAAGAGTCATTACATACTGAAACTTAGCTACTGATGGCTGGTGTCCTGTAGTCTGGAGTGCAGTTGCTGTAAGTTGAACAGTTTCCCATTAGTTCTGAAGATAAACTCAACTCCCGTGGGGAGTTTGTTGAAGGTGGGGTGCAACATTGTAGTGAGCGGGAATGACAAAAGTATGAGGGCAATGATTCAGCCTTGTTTGACTTGCTTCTTCACTAAGAATGTTGTAGACCCATTGGATAGTATGACAGCTTGAGGAAGTGTAAGATGGAGACAAACTTCTATGGGCAGGTTAACTTTGGTAAGATTGAAGAAGGCCATGTGTAGTGGCTGGTGCTACTCCCTGCCCTTGCACCTTATTTGTCTACCTGCATTGCACTTTCTCTGTAACTGTAACATTATATTATTCATTCTGCTTGTTTTTAAGATAAGACAAGATATCTTTATTAGTCACATGTGCATCGAAACACACAGTGAAGCTCTTGGTGGAGCTAAATGGAGTAGATTGCATCTTGGCACTGCTCCACTCCCTTATTAATTTTTTTCCACCACCCTTTTACTACCTATGTTAAAGTATTATTAATACTTTTATAATATTTTATATGATTGGACTTTGATCTTTAATTGCTGGAAACGACTACCAGAGGCCAAAAAGCAGTAGCTGAAAGCAGGGGGTCTGGCGAACCTCAACTCACTTTGGAAGCTATATCCAAACTCCTGGATGAAAAAAATGAAAAATTTGATCAAAGATTTTCTACTTTGGAAGTGTTGTTAAAGGAGATTAAAGGCAGATTAACAGCACCTAAACAGAAAAATGTAAAGCAACAGAAACTAATTTCTGAACTGGATGAAGCTGGCAGACAGAGAGATTGTAGATTGGACTTGTTGGAGAAGAAATTAACTTCGTCCACTCAAGCACTTGAATGGTACAGACAGAAGTTTATTGACTTAGAAAGTCGAAGTTGGAGAAAAAAACCTGCGGATAATTGGTCTCCGTGAAAATGTCGAAACTGGTAATCCTATTGAATTCTTTTCCAAATTTTTGATGGATGTGTTTGGCTCTGAAGTTTTTTCTGCCTATCCTATACTCAACCGTGTTCATCAAGCTTTAAGACCCAAACCACAGCCAGTAATATTGTGATTCCACTATGTGAATACTAAAGAGCATTTAATTCAAATTGCTCATCGTAAAGGAATTATCCAATACAAAGATTTGAAGTTTCACCTGGTTGAAGATTACAGTCCAGAAATTATGAAAGAGAGGTTGCTTTTTAAACCGATCATGTCGCAGCTGTATCAAAGGAAATTTCAACCTGCATTGCTATTTCCAGCCCGCTTAAGGGTTGTTCTTCCTGACAAATCACGTAAATGGTTTAGCTACGTGGATGAAGCTGAAAAGTTTCTTAATGATCCACTTTTGACTCCAGATGGCCAATAAACATACTATTCTTTTATTTTTATATCTATTTGGTCTACAAGTTAATAACTAGCTCATGGATCAGAACTTTTTAAGTCTGGAGATTTTTTGCCCTTTGTTAACACTATCATGTCTGGTTCTGGAATTATGGATATTTATCATGCTTCTATATTACAATTCTTTTTTTCCTTTTATTATTTTACTTTATTATTTTTAATCAAGAGATTGTTAGATAAGCATATGGAGGAATTTAAAATAGAGGGATATGTGGGAGGAAGGGGTTAGATAGTCTTAGGAGTGGTTTGAAGGTCGGCACAACATGGTGGGCTGAAGGGCCTGTATTGTGCTGTATTGTTCTATGGTTCTAATTGTTTATTTTTGAAATAATTAAGAATCTGATTTGGTGATTGTTTTTTTTCTTTTGAAATATTAGTAAGATTGTATTTTTCAAAATGTCACCTTTTAGAATTTCTAACTGTGTAGAATTTTCCAGTAAGTTGTTTTTTCTCTATATGTTTATATGTTCGGAATGTTTTTTGGTACTTTTATCTCAATGTTTTGACTAATGGTGGTGTTTTGCATTCCTTTTAATTTTGAGATTTGCCATCAAGAGAGATGGGGTTAAGGGAATTTGTAGCTAGCTTTCTGGCTGTCTATTAGCCAGTTTTCGGGCTTTTGTGGGTGGGGTTGGGGCTATTCTTAGTTTTTCTTTCTGGGCTGATCTAAATCTACAAACATGTCTGAATTGTCGTAACATCCGGCTCCTCTTTAAACTTTTTTCCCTCTTCCTGTGCAACAAGTTTAACCCTTTACATACCATATGCTTTATTCAAGTAAAATGGATAATATGACTAACTTTGTTTCATGGAATACAAATGGTTTAAATCATCCGATTAAACGGAAGAAGATTTTTAAAGTTTTCCATAGATTGAACGCTCAGATTATTTTTGCTCAGGAGACTCATATTAGGAAGGAGGATAATCAGCATTTTTTTAGGTTTTGGAAATGTCAACAATTCCACTCTAATTCACAAGCTAAGGTGAAAGGAGTTTATACTTTTATAGACTCCTCGATTTCATTTGTTCATTACGAAATAATTTCAGACCCGAACGGTAGATTTTTACTAATTACAGGTTTACTTCATAACATAAAAGTTGTTATGGTTAATGTTTATGCACTTAATGTTGACTATCCTGAGTTCTTTAAACATTTATTTGCATCTCTTCCTAATTTAAACGAATATACGTTGATTATAGGTGGAGATTTCAACTGTTGTTTGAACCCTTCGATGGATAGGTCTACATCTAATCAGATACTTCTGAACAAATCCGCTATCTTTATCAATTCCTTTTTAGTTGATTCCAGAATTTTAGAAGTTTGGAGGTTTCTACACCCCAACGATAAAGATTTTTCATTCTTTTCTCATGTTTATCATAACTACTCTGGAATTGATTATTTCTTTATCGACTCTCAATTAGCTCCATCTGTTATTGATTGTAAGTATGATGCATTGCCGCTTCCGATCATGCACCATTGAAACTATCAAGCAAATTAGCTGACGTAATTTCTGGTGCCAGGCAATGGCGGTTCAATTCTTCTCTGCTTCAGGATTTAAACTTTGTTAATTTTATTAATTGCCTTTTTCTTTTCAACTAACTCCACGGAAGAAACTTCCAGTGGGATATCATGGGATACCTTTAAAGCTTACATCCATGGTCAAATTATTTCATACTCTGCTGGATTAAAAAAACAAACTAATAATGAAATACGTATATTGGTTGATAAGATTAAAGAAATTGATAAAAAATACACTGTTGCTCCTAATTTGGAGCTTTATAAAAAGAGGATTGAACTTCAATTGCAACACAGTTTGTTATTAACATCCCCAATTGAAAATCAACTACTCAAAACTAAGAGTCAGTTTTATATACATGGTGATAAATGTGGTAAATTGTTGGCCAACCAACTGAAAGCTGCTTTAGCTAAACATCAGATCATTAAAGTTCGTAAATGAGATGGTAATTTGACGGTTGACCATGATCAAATTAATAAATCTTTTCAAGAATTTCCTGAGGATTCCACCTTAATGCATGAATTTTTAAGGAAATTGGGGAGAAACCTGCTGGTCGTTAATGGAGTAACAGCTACGTGCCGGAGCTCCTACTTATTTTACCTTCTCAACCCAGTTTGAAATTCTTTCTCTAATTGCAATTTTACTTCACCATGGCTGCAAGGGCTGCCAAAGGTACTAAAACTACTAAAGAAGATGATCCTCCTGCATCTCTGGAATCTATTATACCATTGCTTCGAAAACATATAGATGATTCTTCCAAGAAATTTGAACAATTTCAAAAGCAACTTCAGCAGATTAATTCTAAATTGGATTCTTTCCAAGAAACTTTACATGATCATGATGAATGGATTAAGCCGCATGAAGCACCTCTCTCGGTTCTGGATGAGAAAATTGATGACTTGGAAAAGCTTTGTGAAAAGCAATCTAAAGCTAATGGAAAGCTAAAGCAGATGATTATTGACAGGACTAGAAGAAACAACATCAGAATTCTCGGTCTCAGAGAGCTTGTCGAAGGCAATTAACCTACTGAATTCTTTGCAAACCTTCTGGTTGAATTGTTCCCTTCTATTTTAAAAGCTGCACCTGAGATTGACAGAGCACATAGGTCACCAGTGAACAAATTTCTTACGGAAGGCAAATCCAGGTCAGTCATTATCTCACTGCATGACTTTCAAATTAAAGACGCTTTAATTCGTGAATCCCGCTGAAGAGGAATGATTAACTACCAAGATTACAAGATTAGAATCGTTGAAGATTTCTCACCCGAAGTTATGAATGAACATGTGAAATTTAAGAAGGTCATGTCAGAGCTTTTTAACCAAGGTTATAAGCCTTCACACCGCTACCCTGCAAAGCTAAGAACTATTCTGAAAAATGGCTCGCACAAATGGTTTACCTCTCCTGCAGATGCTCAAGCTTTTCTGGAATCTGAGGGTTGAAATACTCTGTAATTTTCTTCATAAACATCTACTTGTTTTTATTTTTTTCGATAACTCTTTACTAATACTTTGAATGTTTATGTACTTTGATTTTTGATCTTCTTTTGACACATTATTTTACATATATTCTTTTGAGGTTTTTTACTAATAAACTAACAAAGATACTTGTTATTCCATGATTTTGAAACTGTAGTGTTTTTTTCAAGTTACTATTTTGACTGGGTTGAAACTTACCAACCTTGAGAAATTGGCAACAGGATTGTTTGGGTTATACTGTCTTTAGGTAGAGATGCTGGCTTCCTTTTGGTCGATTGCTTTCTCTTTTTGGGTGGGGGGAGGGAGATTGGGTTCTTTCTTTGGAAGCTGTTTTGGGCTTTTAGCCAAGTCTGTTGCTTAGTTACCTTATTGCAAAGTTCAGTGTCTTATTTGAATCTACATTCTAATATGGCTTGTATATTACCTTGTTTATTATTCACAGTTAAACAATATTAAAATGGAATGAGTGATTAATTTAATGAGTTTTAATGTTAAAGGACTAAACCATCCTGTAAAGCGAAACAAGATTTTTGCTTACATTAAAAAGCTCAAAGCCTCAATTATTTTTTAACAAGAAACTCATACACGCAATTGTGATACTTTACGCTTTTACAGCCGATGGAGAGGGGTGCAATATCATTCCTCTTTCCAAGCTAAATCTAGGGGGGTTTCAATCTTTATAGACAATACTGTTTCATTTATTCAACATAAGGTAATAACAGACACTAACGGTCATTTTGTTATAGTATCAGGGAAGTTAGATAATAGACTAGTGGTATTTGCCAATAGTTATGCTCCGAATACAGACGATCCAGGATTTTTTGAAGGATTTTTTGCACTTTTGCCTGATTTGAATCTTTACTCTCTGGTTCTAGGAGGAGATTTTAAATGTTGGTTAGATTCAAGGTTAGATGGATCATCTACTAAACCAGCAGCTCTTAATAAATCAGCTTTATTTCTTCAATCTTTTTTAATGAAAACTGGTGTTACTGATGTCTGGCATTTTTTTACATCCAGAAGACAGGGAATATTCATTTTTTTCTCATGTCCATCACACATATTCCAGGATTGATTTTTTTTTATTGATAGTCAAGTGATTTCATCAATCCAGTCCTGTGAATATAAAGAGATTGCTCTTTCAGACCTTGCTCCTGTGTTTTTATCTTTAAATCTCCCCGGACTCCCTCAAATAAACAGATCCTGGCATTTTAATCTAACTTTGCTATCTGATAAAGATTTTTTTTAAATTTTTGGAGAAACAAATCACTTTCTTTTTTAAAGAGAATACCCCGGAAGAGACTTCTAGTCTTATTATATGGGATGCTTTTAAAGCCTCTATTAGAGGACAAATTATTTCTTACATGGCAAGTGTTAAGAGAAAAGCTAATACAGAGAGGATTGATTTAGCCAATCAATTGAAACTTCTAGACCAAAAATATGGCTTGGATCCAGATCCCACTTTATATAAAAGGTGAGTTGAAATTAAAATTAAATACGATCTCATTTTAACATAACCAATTGAGAATCAACTCTTAGAAGATAAAACTCAATTTTATATCAATGGAGATAAAACAGGTAAATTATTGGCTAATCAGTTAAAAACCTCCATAGCTAGATGGCAAATTAAAGAAGTTCGCAAAGCCAATGGAGAAAAGACAACAGATCATTTAGAAATAAATGATACTTTTAGAGAATTCTATTCCAAACTTTATAGTTCTGATTCTCCTAAAGATGATACTGTAATGAACAACTTTTTTGACCAATTAAACAGTCCTACACTCTTTGCTGATAACTGAAAACAACTAGATAAATTTATTACTCATGAGAAAATCGCTGAGGTTATATGGTCAATGCACTCTGGAAAGATACCGGGCCCTGATAGATTTCCGGGAGAATTCTACAAGGCTTTCTCCTCACTGGTTATATCTTACTTAAGTTCTGTTTCTTCAGATTCTTTTAAATTGGGAAGGTTACCACAATCCTTTTATGAAGCTTCCATCTCACTTATTCTTAAGAAGAATAAAAACCCAGTGGAACGTTCTTCATACAGACCAATTTCTTTACTGAATGTTGATGTTAAAATTTTATCTAAAGTTTTGGGTCATAGATTAGAAAATATTTTACCATTAATTATATCTGATGATCAGACGGCGTTTATCAAAAACCGTTATTCCCATTTTAATATTCGTCACTTATTGAATATTATTTATTCTCCTTCTAAAGAAATATCAGAATGTGTGATTTCTCTAGATGCCAAGAAGGCCTTTGACCAGGTTGAATGGAGTTACTTATTTAAAACCTTAGAGAAATTTAACTTTGGGCCTGATTTTATTCAATGGATTAAATTACTTTAGTTATCCCCTTCTGCCCACGTTCTCACTAACTTTCAACTTTCTGAACCTTTTAAACTTCAACGTGGAACTAGACAGGGATGCCCTTTGAGCCCTTTGCTATTTGACCTGGTCTTAGAACCTTTAGCTATTGCTTTTCGAGAATCTACAGAGATTGCCGGTATCTTTAGGAGAGGTACCACCCATAAAGTTTCGTTCTTTGCTGATGATTTACTGCTCTTCATTTCTAATCTTGAGACTTCTTTACCTTCTATGCTTTCTTTACTTTCCCGTTTTAGCCAATTTTCAGGATATAAACTGAATTTACACAAGAACGAACTTTTCCCTTTGAACAATCTGATACCATTCGATATTAACCTTTCTAAGAAATTATTTTACCTATTTGGGTGTAACTATTACTAAAAATTATAAACATTTATTTAAAGAGAACTTTCTTGCTTTACTGAATTATGTGAAAAGGGTCTTAACAAATTGGTCACCCCTCTCTATATCGCCGATTGGCTGCATTAATTCTATTAAAATGAATATTTTACCTAAATTTATGTATCTATTTCAGGCTTTACCTGTTTTTATTCCTAAGTCCTTTTTTGATTCTCTTGACTCAATTATATCTTCTTACATATGGGAAAATAAACATCCTAGGTTAAATAAAGTACATTTTCAGAAAGCTAAAAATAATGGAGGGTTTGCCTTCTCCAACTTTAGGTTTTATTACTGGGCAGTCAATATACAAAATCTTATTTTTTGGTTACATTATATTAATCATGAGGCCTGTCCAGTATGCGTTTCTTTGGAAGCTAATTCTGTTAAAAAATTTCTACTATTTCTTTGCTTGGCTCTTCACTTCCTTTATCAATAAATAAACTAACTGATAATTTGGTAGTTAAACATGCTTTGAGGATTTGGTTACAATTTAGAAAATATTTTGGTTTATTGAGATTTTCTTTGTCTAGTCCCATTTTTGCTAATTTTTTCTTTAAACCTTCTATGACTGACATAGTTTTTAAAGAATGGGATAGATTGGGTATTACTTGTTTTCAGGATCTGTTTGCTGGAGGAAATTTTGCAACGTTTGAACAATTGTCAACTAAATATAATTTGCCAAAAACCCATTTTTTTCGATATTTGCAAATTAGAGATTTTCTCCGATCTCAAGTATGTACCTTCCCTATAAGCCCTGATAAGAACTTACTAGATGTAATTTTTAATTTGAAGCCTATTTATGATGCTTCAATTTCTAAGATTTATGGTAGGTTATCAGGAACAAATAAGGTCCCTTTAGACAAAATTAAAAACGCTTGGGAACGTGATCTGCAGATTTCAATTTCTGAGAAAATGCCTTTCCCTGTGGCAGAGCCAGGAGACCACTCTGTAAGTACAGTTGGACTTGTCTCCTTTCCCTGAGATCCTCTGTTATATCCTCCCGTCCTTAGACATGGTTGGTAAGATTGTGATTTGTAACTGAAGCTCTTCACCACCTATTTTTAGAATTTCAGTGAGGATACCTTCTGATCCTGAGGCTTTGTTATTTTTTAGTTGGGATACAGTCTTATTGACCTCTCATTGATAGGAATGGTGACAGGTATGGATGAATGAGCTGCTGCAGAATGGAGTCAAGGGAGCTCGCGTCAAGGGAACTTGCGTCAAGGACAGAGTGATAGTTGAGGAGGTCTTCAATCTGTTCCTTCCAGCGTGCAGTTACTGCCTCTCTGTCCCTGTTGAGTTCACCCCCATTTTGGCTCTCATTGGGGTAGCCCTACATGTTTGGGCCATCAGTGGCCTTGGCAATGCTGAAGATCCAACACACGATGGCTATCGGTGAGTTGCTGAGCCTCCTGTTCCCTCACCCCCACCATCTGTTCTTTAGGTCACAAGTTTCTCCTGGACCTCTGCCTTCAGGTACCTGTAGAGCTGAAAGGGGGTGGTGTACATGCACCTGTCTATATCAACGGTGCTGAGGTCGAGAGGGCTGAGAGCTTCAAGTTCCTTGGAGTGAACATCACTAATAGCCTGTCCTGGTCAAATCACATAGATGCCATGGTCAAGAAAGCTTACCAGTGCCTCTACTTCCTCAGGAGACTAAAGAAATTTGACATGTCCCCTTTGACACTCACCAACTTTTATCGATGCACCATAGAAAGCATCCTATCTGGATGCATCACGGCTTGGGATGGCAACTGCTCTGCCCAGGACCGCAAGAAACTGCAGAGAGCTGTGGACACAGCTCAGCACATCACGGAAACCAGCCTCCCCTCCTTGGAATCTGTCTTTCTCTCTCACTGCCTTGGCGAAGTAGCCAGCATAGTCAAAGACCCCACCCACCCGGGTCATTCTCTCTTCTTGCCTCTCCCATCAGGTAGAAGATACAGGAGCCTGAGGGCACGTACCACCAGGCTTAAGGACAGCTTCTACCCCACTGTGAAGACTACTGAACAGTTCCCTTATACTATGAGATGGACTCTGATGTCACGATCTACCTTGTTGTGACCTTGCACCGTATTGCACTGCACTTTCTCTGTAGTAGTGACACTTTACTCTGTACTGTTATTGTTTTTACCTGTACTACCTCAATGCACTCTGTACTAACTCAATGTAACTGCACTGTGTAATGAATTGACGTGTATGATCGGTATACAAGACAAGTTTTTCACTGTACCTTGGTACAAGTGACAATAATAAACCGATTCCAATACCAATACCAAATTCCCTTGAGGAATAGTGACACTTTCAATCCAGTAATGGCTTGTGTTTACAGATTACTAGCTCCTCGACCTCTTGGTCATTTTCATTGAATAAGATTCATGGCGATACCTTGGAAAATATAGACCACTGCCCACATCTTGGGAGCCATCTCTCGGTAAAGGCAGACATCGATGTGAAACCCACCCTTGCCTTCAATGCACAGCATAGCCTTTGTTAATTGGGCAAAAAGATCAAGACCTCATGATCTACCAGGCAGCAGTGATCCCCATGCTCCTATATACTTCTGTGATTGGGACTACCTATAACAGGCATCTCAACACACTGGAAACATAGACACAAGAAATCCTGCAGATGCTGGATGTATCTGGAGCAATACACAAAAAGTGCTGGAGGAACTCAGCAGGTCAGGCAGCATCCATGGAGGGAAACAGTCCTGATGAAGGGTCTCGGCCCGAAACGTCGACTGTTTATTTCCCTCCATGGGTGCTGTCTGACCTGCTGAGTTCCTCCAGCACTTTTTGTGTATTACACTGGAAATATTATCTCTGCAAAATCCTCCAAAGTCACTGGAAGGATACGTGAATTAACGTTAGTGTCCTCACCCAAACCAATGTCCCCCAGCAATGGGGACCTAGTTACCCTCAGTCTGAATTGTAGAGCGGGCCACATCATTTGCATGCCCAACTTCAGTCTATTCTGAGCTCTTTCATAGGAAGGGATTACCTGGTGAACAGAAAATTCAATGATGTGGTCAGAACCTCCTTGAAGAAATGTAATATCCCCACTGACTCCTGGGAATCCCTGGCCTATGACTGACTGGGAAAATAAGGAACTTAGCCACATCAGATTTATTTTTTGGTTTAAACTGAGCACAGTTTGTGTACCTTTGCACTCCAGTATAGAATTAATTGAATTATTGTATATCTCAAAGACACCTTATGCATCTTTCTACCAAAATTTGAGCTTATATGTGTACATATTTTGTATGTCTGTAGCCCTGTACAGGTGTATCCTGTGTATCTCTATCATTCAGTCGAGGAATATTATTGATTCCCCAAGCATTCAGTCTCTCCACCCAAATCCCAAAAATAATTATAATTTAGTTGCTTATCTAACAGATGTAGTCAAAATATTTTCATTGCTAATTGCATTTTAATTACTTTTGAATTGGATATCGGTCTTTAATGTCTCAGTAATGTTAATGCATCAAGTGCCTCTCCCTTATCTGCATTTGGATGAGATGTAAAACCACTATTGGTGTCACTAGGGATCCCATGGCAAGATTCAAAGCAAAGAAACAAGTGTCTAGTGTCCTGGCCTACATTTGATCCTCAGCTAAAATCAAGCCCACATGAACTTGTCATTCATTTCATTGTTCGTTTTAGACCTTCTTGCCAAGAGCAAAATGAGTGCAATTCAAAAGTTACCTAAGTGGAAGGAGGTTAGCAAGAGATATGAGAGGAGTGTTTACACATGTGACAGGCTTTGAAATGTGTCACGTTGAACCAAACCTTGGGTATTAAGTGACTCAAAGGTACATTGCAAAGGTCATGTCTGTGGGGCAGGTCTCATTTATGAAGAACAAAAGCAAGTTTACATAAGAACATAAGAAGAAACAGAGTTAGGGCTTTGATCCCTCATGCCTGCTCCTCCATTCAATAAGATCATGGCTGATCTGTTATCTCAGTGCCACTGTCCTGCACTCCCATGCCCTTGATTCCCTTAATATCCAAGATTTGGTTTAACATGACACATTTTTGAGTCTTATCACTGATCCAAAGAAACAAGGTCTCCGCAATTCTGCCAAAGGGAGATAGCCAGGGTAAAATAGAACCAAAGGTTGACAATAAAACTGTAACAGGACACTGGAAGATTTTTAGGAGGAGATGTACCAGGTGGAAGCAATATCTTTCAGGATGCTTCAGTTTATAGATGCCAGTGCAGTTACAATACTGGCATCTACCAGTGTGGAAAATTGCCCAGGTATGTCCCATTCACAAAAAGCAGAACAAATCCAATCTGGTTACTTACCCCTCAGCCAGTCTACTGTCAATCAGCAGCAAAGTGATGGAAGCTGTTGCCATCGTCAGTGCCATCAACCACCAGTTACTCGCCAATAACCTTGTACAGGTACAGATGCCAGTACAGTTACCACACTGGCATCTACCTCTCACAAAGAAATGTGGCAATGATTGTCAAAGGTCAATCACCCTAGCCCCAGAACGTCACTGCAGATGTTCCTCAGGCATGGACCTAGACCCAACCATCTTCATCAGCTTCATCGATGACCTTCCTTCTGTCATAAGATCAGAAGTGGGAACATTCACTGATGCTTGCACAATGTTCAGTTTTGTTTGCAGCTCCTCAGCAAATGAAGTAGCCCATGCCTTCATGCAGCAAGACTTGCGCAACATTCAGGCATGGGCTGATATGTGGCAGATAACCTTCGTACAACAAAAAGCAATATCCGTCTCCAACAAGAGAGGATCTAATTATCAACCCTTGACATGTCAGTTTGAGGGTTAAGTCTCTCCAGAGTCTGTTTGGGTGTGCCAGGGTCTTTCCAGAGAGCTTGGTTCTGTCATTGAGCTCCGTGCCCAGTTGGGGTGAGAATATGAGCTGAGGGTAAATATGGTGGACATACTCAGTGGGATGAAGTGGAAAAGATCCCAAGAATGGGGCCAGGGAGAATCACCCTGCTCCTCATTGCCTTGAGGGGGCAGAGAGAACCATCCTTCCAGTGTTTCTAGAGCTGCAAAATGTCCTTGGTCCACAGTCATTAGGTCTAATTTGCAGCTAAAAGCTAAGGCTTGCAGCCTCTTTAAAATATTTAAATCCCTGGAGAACAGGTTGGTCACACATCCAACGACTAGCTCCTGTTAAAAATGGATTGTGTGCCCCATGTTTAAACTTTCAACCCTCAAAATGATCCCATGTCTTGGTCCACGATGCCAGTTCATCACCCTCTTCACAGAATAGAGAAAAACGTGATATTCATAAGCTTGTAGTGACTCACCGCACCGGCATCGAACTGGCTCCCGACATCGCAACGTCGTCGGAGGCCCTGATCCAAGATGGCGCGGGGCCCTCCTTCTTCCCCAGCGTTGGGCTGGGAAAGCCTGCACGCGGGAAGGTCAGGTGACCCGCGCGTGACGTCAGCGCAGGAACTGTAGCACGGGAAGTTTCAGCTATTAAAGGCGCACTGCGCCCCAGGTCTGCATTCGACCTCTGATTTTGAAACCAGCGACTCTGTGTCTTCATTTCGTGGTGTGTAGCTAGTCGCTACATTGGTGACCCCGATGGGCCCAAACATTTTTGGACCCACGATGTCTGCACAGCAAGAGGTACAGACAGTAGCCCTTCAACTGCCCACCTTCTGGACCCTCTGGCCCTGTGTCTGGTTTGACCAGGCCGAGGCCCAGTTCCAGGTTCGCCAGATCACCAGGGACAACACCAAGTACTATTACGTGGTGGGCGCTCTCGACCAAGACACCGCCGCCCAGGTCGAGGATTTCATCCAGGTTCCCCCAGAGGAGAAGTACGATAAGTTCAAGACCCTCCTTCTCGAGACTTTCGGCCTTTCCCGACGCGAACAAGCCTCCCGCCTACTCCATCATGATGGGTTGGGTGACAGACCCCCCTCCGCGCTCATGAATGAGATGTTGGCCCTGGCAGACGGGCATAAACCCTGCCTGCTGTTTGAGCAGATCTTCCTGGAGCAGTTACCCAATGACATCCACCTGGTCCTGGCGGATGCCGATTTCAGCGAACCCCGGAAGGTGGCTGCCCGGGCAGATGTCCTTTGACGGGCGAAAAAGGAGACCGGGGCGTCCGTCGAGCGCGTTGCCACGCCACATACCCAGCGGCCCAGCAAGCCGGCCACCATGCAGGTTTCCGGGAAATACCAGAGTCAGCCGTCGCTGCTGGCTATGGCGGCTGGCCACCTGGATAGCCTCTTGCGTGTGTGGGACAGGCATTCCGGACGTCGGTGCCTAGTGGACACCGCAGCCAAAGTCAGCGTCATGCCTCCCAATGGCCGCGAGACTCGCAACTGCACACCAGGACCCGCCCTCAGAGCCACCAATGGCAGTGCCATTCGGACCTTTGGCACCCGGTTGGTACACCTCCAGTTCGGCACCTGCAACTTTACTTGGAGGTTCATCCTGGCCACTGTCATGCAACCACTCCTTGGGGCAGACTTCTTTCTTGCCAACAGTCTGCTGGTTGACCTGCGGGGTAAGCGTTTGGTACATGCCAGGACCTTCCAAACGTTCTCGTTGGGTGAGGCCAAGCTGCCGGCCCCACACCTCGACTCCGTCACCACGTCGACCAATGAGTTTGCCAGGGTCCTGGCAGAGTTCCCATCCGTACTAATGCCCCAGTTCTCCACCACCTTGCCCAAGCACGGCGTCCAGCGTCACATCCCCACTCAGGACTCTCCCACGTCCGCGCCCGGCGGCTACCCCCAGACAAGCTCCCCCTCTCGAAGGAGGAATTCAAAAAAATGGAGGAGCTGGGGATCATCCGCAGGTTGGACAGCCCATGGGCCTCTCCGCTACACGTGGTCCCCAAGGCAGCTGGAGGCTGGCAGCCCTGTGGTGATCACTAACGCCTCAACGACATTACTACCCCGGGCCGGTACCCCGTGCCGCACATTCAGGACTTTGCTGCCAACCTACATGGGCGGTCCATTTTTTCCAAGGTCGACCTCGTCCGCGGGTATCACCAGATCCCGATGCATCCAGACGACATTCTGAAGACAGCGCTGATCACACCTTTTGGCCTCTTTGAATTCGTCCGGATGCCCTTTGGTCTCAAGAACACTGTTCTGTCCTTCCAACGACTCATGGACGCGGTCGGGCAAGACCTTGACTTCGCCTTCATATACCTAGACGACATCTTGATCGCCAGCAACAGCCGCCAGGAGCATTTCACGCACCTCCACCAACTCTTTCCTTGCCTGAGGGATTTCGGCCTGACCATCAACCCAGCCAAATGCCAATTCGGGCTGGAGACAATCGATTTCCTGGGTCATCGGATTGACAAGCACGACGCCACGCCCCAGCCTGCGAAGGTCGACGCCATCCGCCATTTCGCCAGACCCACCGCCATCAAGGGCCTGCAGGAATTCCTCGGTATGGTAAACTTTTATCACCGGTTCATACCATCCGCGGCCCGCATCATGAGCCCGTTGTTTGCTCTCCTGTCAGGCGGAAGCAAGGACATTGTTTGGTCGGAAGAGGCTCACACCACGTTCGTTGAAACCAAGCAGGCCTTGGCGGATGCGGTCATGTTGGTGCATCCGCGCACGGACGTCCTGACTGCCCTCACGGTTGATGCCTCCAGCACAGCGGTCGGAGGCGTGCTGGAACAACTTATCGAAGGGCGTTGGCAACCGCTGGCGTTCTTCAGCAGACACCTTCGACCACCAGAGCTCAAATATAGTGCCTTCGACCGCGAGCTGTTGGCATTGTACCTGGCCATCAGACACTTCCGTTACTTCTTGGAGGGCAGGCCGTTTACTGCTTTCACTGACCACAAGCTGTTGACCTTCGCCTTCGACAAGGTCTCAGATCCCTGCTCAGCACGGCAACAGCGGCACTTGTCATACACCTCAGAGTTCACCACTGACGTCCGCCATCTGTCGAGGAAAGAGAACGTGGTCGCAGATGCACTGTCACGGCCCACCATCCAGGTTTTGTCCCAGCGGGTGGATTTCGCCGCCTTAGCAGAGGCACAGCAAACGGACATGGAGATGCCCAGCTATCGCACCGCAGTCTCGGGCCTGCAACTGCAAGACCTTCTGGTAGACCCTGGTGAGCGCACCCTGCTCTGCGATGTCTCCACAGGTAGACCCCGCCCCATCGTCCCAGCTGCCTGGCGCAGACGGGTGTTTGATGCCATCCACAGCCTTGCATACCCATCCATCCGGACTATTGTCCAGATGGTGTCAGACAAGTTCGTCTGGCATGGCCTGCGTAAACAGGTTTCCGAATGGGCCCGGTCCTGCACTCACTGCCAGACCTCGAAAGTACAGCAGCACGTCAAGGCCCCCTTGCAGGATTTTCAGCCTACCCGCCGGAGGTTTGACCATATCCATGTTGACCTGGTCGGCCCCCTCCCAGTCTCCCGAGGAGCGCAGTACCTCCTCACGATTGTCGACTGTTTTACCCGCTGGCCTGAAGCCATTCCCCTCGCAGATACCTCCGCCCAGTCCTGCGCACAGGCCCTTTTGTCAACTTGGGTGGCCCGTTTCGGCGTCCTGGCACATATCACTTCAGACAGGGGAGCTCAATTCACCTCCGGCCTGTGGTCTGCCGTCGCCAACTTGTGGGGTTCCCGGATCCACCTCACCACCGCCTATCACCCTCAATCCAATGGGCTGGTGGAGAGGTTCCATCGCCATCTGAAGTCAGCACTCATGGCCCACCTTAAGGGGCCCAACTGGGTAGACGAACTCCCCTGGGTCCTGCTGGGGATACGCACCATGCCAAAAGAGGACCTGCATGCCTCGTCTGCGGAGATGGTCTACGGAACGTCCTTAGTCGTCCCGGGTGAGTTCCTACCAGCCCCTCGGGGGCCAGAGGACGGACCTGCCGTGGCACTCAACCGGCTGCGCAAACGGCTTGGAAGCCTGGCCCTGATTCCCACCTCGTGACACGGACAGGTCCCAACCCGTATGCCGACTTCCCTCCAAGACTGTAAGTTTGTCTTCGTCAGGAGGGGCGTGCACCGATCACTGCTGCAACGGCCGTACGAAGGGCCATTCCAGCTTGTCAGGAACAATGGATCTACATTTGTGCTGGACATTGGGGGGCGCAAGGAGGTGTTTACGGTTGACCAGCTGAAGCCAGCTCATTTAGACTCGGACAAACCCATGGTGGTACAACGAGCGTGGCGCAGGGACAGGCCACCCAAGTCATAGTTTAATTCTGGTTTTCATGACGGTATTGCCGGTTCTGGGGGGGGTTATGTAGCGACTCACCGCACCGGCATCGAACCGGCTCCCGACATTGCGAAGTCGTCGGAGGCCCCGATCCAAGATGGCGCGGGGCCCTTCTTCTTCCCCAGCGTTGGGCTGGGAAAGCCCGCACGCAGGAAGGTCAGGTGACCCGCGTGTGACGTCAGCGCAGGAACTGTAGTGCAGGAAGTTTAATCTATTAAAGGCACACCGTGCCCCAGGTCTGCATTCGACCTCTGATTTTGAAACCGGCGACTCTGTGTCTTCATTTCGTGGTGTATCGCTAGCCGCTACAAGCTCACAATTGGGAGGATACTGAACACCTTACCAAACAGATGTTCAAAGGTTATACGTGCTTATATAATAGAGACTGAGTGTCCAAACACATGCAAACACTGGAATCATCTCTCCAAGTGTGTTTTGTGGTTCTGTAGTGAAACTACAGGAATGTACATGACAGAACACACCAAAGGAGAGTTCATTGTATTGATTTGGCACTAGATTGTATCAATACGTCCCTTCCACCTGAGGTCATTTGCTGTATATAGACTGTCCCCCGGTTACAAACACCCAACTTATGGACACCTGTATATATGAGTGAGCTCCCATAATATTATTAAATTCAAAAGTCCCACGTATCTACTTTTATTCACTGCTATGAATGACAGAACTAGTTTCTTCATTTAATAATTGTTCTTATCAGTCGTATGTGTTTATGATGTCATTCATTACAATACTGTGGAGGTATGGTTACAATGTCGAGTGACTTTTATGCATTTTCTGACTTATGAACGTCTATAAAAATGAAACCCATTTGTTATTCAGAGGTAGCCTACATGTTCCTGCAGTTATTGAACTTCACGGCCACACAACGAAAAGAATGAGATCACTAATGTAGTTTATTTATTATTACAAAGACAGAACGAGATTCATGCTATAACATGTCAATGGACTTTCAGACTATACAAGCAATTCAGGCAGAGATAGGTGAATATTGGTGTGCTGAGAATGGAGAAGGTTCTCTCAGGAATCAGTGGGTGTCTAATACGGAAACTGAGGATGTTTCATTGTGGGGCTTGTTGCAGGTGAGAACAAAAGGCTTCAGGACCATCTGCAATGACAGAGATTTCAAAGAGTCAGCAGTTATAGGTGTGCCTGCTCTGAGCCTGTCAGGAATGTAGGAAGAGTGGATGTCATTTAGCCCATAAGCTAGTTCCACCAGTCTTCAATGTCCTGGATGTTCTCTGACCCAACTCCACTTGTCTTTCTGTGTACCATATTTCTTCAAACCTTGCCTAACAAATTCCTATCAATCTGGCATCAGCTTTGCATCAAACCGTGTTGAGGATAAGGTTCTAAACTTCTATCACCCGTTGTGTGTGGAAACATTTCCTAACCTCCTGAAAGACATGGATGTAATGCTTAGCCTGTGTCCCACTGACAGCATCTCCTCCAGCCCTCAATCCTCCCCACCACCACCAACCAACCTCTCCTGGCTCCTAGCCTTACCAATTTGTGGAAATCGATACTTTCTCCCTACTCATTCAATTCCCCTTATTGCCTTGGTAACTCCAATCAAATCATCCCTTAAATTTATAAATTCCAAGTAATACAAACATAGGTTGTGTAATCTCATTTTATAATTAAAATTTTAATGTCCATGGTGCTGTCTATTAATTCTGCACTGAACTCCCAATGTATCCTTCTCAAGGTGTGGAGCTTAGAAGCATTAACACAACTCTAGTTACACTCCACCCTGTCTAGTGCATAATGTGGTATTGCTTCTTATATTCTAATCCTTCGATATAAAGACCAGAATTCTGCAAGTCTTTTATGATTATTTTCTGACCTATCCATTTCAGTTAAAAGATTATTGTTTACAGTCCCCAAACTCTCTTTAGACTGTCGACAATGTTTATGTGTTTACTCTTTGGAAACCTCTCTTGAACTTCAGAGGCCAAGATCCTTTCTCTGGGCATTTCATCCTGTATCCTCCACCTTTCTGCACCCTTCTTCTAATTTAAAATCCTCCATCTGATCACCTTTCATCCACTGCCTTCTCTGGCTCGGTAACCGTTTTTATCATCAGCATGTGTCATGTGGGTGTTTCTACACTATTGGTGCGGTGTAACTACAAACTCTATTTGTTCATCTCTGTGATGTCCCTCTCATTCACTTTCTTTCATGATGATATTACTCCAATGAGCAAAGCAGAGAGAATAACCTGTCCTCTTTTCCAGGACTCAGCTATTTAAAACTTTCAAGATATGGGAATTATTTTGTGCAGCCTCTTGCAATGAAATCAAGCAGTAAGGTTACCTGGAGGGACGCAGCTGTGCAGGCCTTCCATTGCTCTGATATATCCTTCACCCAAGTATTCTCTGTAATTCGTGGTGAGCACTTCAACCAGACACTGAGTGCTGTATGCAAACAGAAGGCTCCAGGAGTTTGACTTGTCCGTACTGAACAGTGAGAACCTCTCTTTCTCTGTCCCATTGCGTCCGTATTTCTTCTGCATTGAGCAATAATTTGGTTAATGCCTACAGAAGAAAAGCTGCTGCACACAAATTACCCACCAGAACGCGTGGACCCATTGGCACTGAATTAACCATGAGGACCCATGTTGTGCACTCTTCACAGATCCTTTGCTGGGATTTGATCTTTCCCCTATAAGCTTCTGTTCACCAACGTGTCTCTTTTCTGAAGAATAATTGTGATTGAAGAGTGGAACATTTACTTTGGCAATGTATAGCCAAGGTAAGCTCCACTAGTTGAGGATTGTTCCAGGTTAGGTACAGTACCAGTTAGATACAGAGTAGATCTTCCTTTGCACTGTCTAATCAAACACTCCAGAGATATGTAGCACAGTGGCACAGTTGGTTGAGCTGATGCTGCATGGCTCTGGTGACCTGGATTCAATCCTGACCTCTAATCTTCGTAGAGTTTGCACATTTTCCCTGTGACCGTGTAGGTTTCCTCTGGGTGCTCTGATTTCTTCCCACGTCCCAAAGCTATGAGGTTTGGTAGGTTAATGGCCACTGTAAATTGCCCTTGGTGTGTAGATGAGTGGTAGAATCTGGGGGGTGGGGGTTGGTGTGGAGAGTTCCATGGGAATGTGATGCAAATAAAAAGTGGGATTAGTGTAGGATTATTGTAAATGGATGCTTGATCAGACTCAGTGGGCTGTATGACCCTTTTACTTCCACTGAGCATAGGTCAAGGCCAAAGGTCCTCAAATGCGGATGAGTAGACCCCAGACTTTCGTACTAAACACTTGCAATGTACAAACGCAGGCTCGAGATACATTGAGTGCAGGTGAAAAAGATCTTAAGTACTCACTTGTTCCTCTTTTAAAAAAGTCAAGACTTGATCCCTCATATCTGCTCTGGATACAACAGTTCGAGCGGGTACTTGTGCCAAGTGACATGTCTTGTAATCCGTCACAGCAGCCTGAGTGCCATCTAGGCACAGAAGCCTGTAATCGCTGGACCTGAGATTGGTAGCCCAATCCTCCTGCAAGTGACCTTGGAAGTGAAACATATATCCATTACAATATACACAGAAGGGACACATGGACTAAAAGCCATCCAGGTCTGATTAACTCCCTTCAGGAGCAGATGCAGAAGCGCTTAGAAAAGGAACCCCAAGCATTTGTGGCAAGAGTTAGCAATGGTAAATATTTACATGTTATTATTTGCTTGTATTAGAATAGACTGAAACAGTGATGAACGGGACGACTCAAGCCAGATCAGATGTGGTTAAGAACCAGGATGGCCCTTCTAGCCCACTTACCCAGAATTAAAATTTTCCCTCACCTCATCTGTGGTTTTCCTTGGACGGGAGCACAGAGCGAGTGAGTATGAATCAGGAATCAATTCTACATTGCACTGACTTGGCAAAATTGAGTTCTGCCCTGTGACTACTGAATGAGCCCAAGACATTTGCTTCACATCGCATCAGCTCCATTCTTCTGCCATCACCCTTAACCCTAACACTGCTCCCCCGGTACCTCGTTGGGTAGCCCTGGTCTTGAACTCAAAACTCTGAAGTGGCATTTGAATCCACAGTCTTCTGACTCAGAGGTGAAATTGCTACAGTGACCTGTATCTTTATTTAGTGGGTTCTCACTGAAGCACTACTTCCTTATTCACATTTCTATTTGCTCTCCTTGAGTTTATCAGTGACATGTCCCAAAAGTTGTGTCCCTTCAGTGAAAGTCTATTAAGAGTGCTAAGTTACGATGGCAGACTGCAGTGCTTCTTTCGTGTCAGAGCATGGGCATGGGATGGGAGAATGACTGAGGAGATAGGGTCAGAGTATAGGGAGCAGATCTCAGGAAGGGACCCAATCACAGTAGAAGATGTTGGGGGCTGGGAAAAGATTGGAGTGGGCTACAGAGGGTATCAGAATAGGCTGGGTGTAGATTGGAGATTCAGGGAGAAGATGGGGAGTTAGTGGGGAAGGGGTAGAGAGTTGTTCGACCAGCTGAATGCAAAGGGAGGACTAGTGGGGAGGGGTCTGAGAGCCACAGGTTTGAGGCAGCTTCGACTAACAAAGATCTGAAATGGAAACAGGAAGCTAACATAAAGAAGAATGATAGGTCTTGGAAAGTTCCTCACTGGCAATAATGACTCAGGTAGAGATAGGCTTTTAATTAACATTAGCATACCTTAACCCTCTGGTTAACACTTGTGCGTACAGTCAAGGAATCATCCATAAACCATGTATGCACAATGTGACAAGTGACCTGAGTTATATTGCATCATGGAAGGCCATTCCTTCCATGCTGTGCATGACATGCCCATGGAGAACCTCACTACAATCTACAAAACCATGGCAAATATCTACCAAGTAACTGGTTGCACTTCACAAAAAATCCTTTCATGGAGCATATAAAATACAACATTATATGATACAGTTTTTAAGTCATAGAGTTTTAAAGGACATGGAATAAAGGCAGATTGGGCCTGTTTGACAGGATGAAGGTCTGCTTCTGCACTTTATGCTCCAATAATCCACAGCAACAAAACTAGGCAAGTCCAGCAGAAGGTTTGTGCATTAAATTACCGTGTGTATTTAGTCTCTTTCTCACCAATGCCCATCCTGAATTAGGCTGTCACTGAGAATCCTAACAGTTCAGGCAGCACCAAGGGACCAGGAACTCACACATACCATCAGTGTTCTCAAAGACGGTTGTATCTTTGATGAAAGTGACATCACCCTTCTCAGTCAGGCATCTGAAAGAAATTCAAGCAAGTAATTAAATTAAATAATTAAGTTCTTGTTTGTTGGCGTGCTTATCTTGCTGGACTTTTAAGAGAAAGAAATTTAAATCACACAGTGGACTTTTGAGATGCTAACAGGAGTGACCTGTCATGAAACTATCGGATTGTTTAATTCACCAGTGTCCAATAGGGAAGGAAATCTGTGTCCTTACTCAGTGTGATTACAGTCCCATATCAGTCCCTCGGAGCTGGCTCAGAACTGGCTTTTCTCCAGGCTATGACTCTAATCTTTGTCAAACTCAGGAATGATTTGGTCATTATTTCGATGTGTATTATCTTGTAGTCATTATTGCCTAGAAACTTCCCTGCTCTCATTTCTCTTATCTGTCCTAGTTCATTTCATATTATTATATCAAATAGTCAATATCCCCTATTGGGATTTCTACACGTTGGATTAGAAAAGAGTCTTGTACAGATTGCAGAAACTCCTTTCCCCCCCAGACCTCATTCATCTGTTCAATTAATTTTGGAGTAGCTGAAATCATCCATTGTTATTATAAAATGACTTTTTCCTTTGGTCTGCATCTACCTTCCTCCACTGTCCTTCCACCATTGATCTTTTATTATCTTTTATCTCTTTCACACAGATTCTAATTGCCTTGCAGGTTGCTAAATAACTTTTCTGCTAACCCACCTCCCTGTTTTCTTTTTCATCTCTTACACTCCATACCCTGCAACCTTTAATCTCCAGCTCTACACTTTCTGCTGCCTTATCTTGACTTATAGCTGCAACAAATGTTATTGCCTCCAGTTCATTTGTTTTATTGCGGACACAGTTTTGCTCATTTTTGCTAGCAGTTCCTTCCACTTTCTTTTGACAATCTTTTTTATATACCTGCTCTATCACTGGCCATTTATATCCTCCCTTGGTGTGTGTAGTCTGCCCAAGTTCTCCCCTGTTTCTTTCTCATTTATGGTTGTTACACTTCTCAAGGATAATTTCCCACCTACACCCATTCCTACCCCACCACCAATCTTACTAGCTTAAAGACTTTCCCATCTCTTTACTTTTTCTGCTAGGGCATTTGTCCTATTTCCATTCCCAATGGAGCCTTGCCCAGATGGTTGACTCCTTCTTGTTCCAATGCTACTGCTGCTGTTCCTTAACATGACTCCCTTTTTCCATGCCAGATCAAAAGCCACATTCTATTGCCCCTTCTCTTTCAATGCCAGTTTGCTGGTGGTTCATGCAGTAAGTATTTAACCTAAGTACCCTTGTCTCAGATCAAGGAGATCAGCTATGCAGGAGAAATGTCTTCACTCAGAGAGTCAAGAATCTGGAATTTTCTGTCTCAGAGGATCAGTGGTGCTCAATCATTCAGAAATGGGATTAGGAGATTTTTTGGACAATCGTGAAATTAATGGATACTCTGGGAAACTGGAATTGATGTAGAAGATCCCCCATGGGTCATATTGAACAGAGGAGAGACTTATTGGAGCACACTGCTGTTCATTTCTTCTAGTCCCATAGCCCTTATAAAACAGGTTAGATAAACAGTAAAATGCCTTCAACATGCTTCCTCCAAACATCCCAGTGCAGGCACAACAAACATTAAACACAGAGTGAAGCCGCCTCTGCAGTGCACTAATTCTAGAGCCTTGGCTATAATGTCCCTTTGCACCACAGTTCCATTTTTCAAAGTGGAGGGCAGATATTTGAGTAGAGCTGGGCTGACTGCATACAGAATCAGCCAACTCTTATTAATCAGCAAACAATCTGCTGGAGGGACTCAGCAGGTATAGCAGCATGTGCTGGGGGCAAGAAATTCTTGATGTTTTGGGTTGAGACCCTGCATCAGGATTGAGTTCCTCCAGCAGCTTGTTTGTTGCTCCAGATTCCAGCATCTGCATTCCCTTGTGTCTCCAACTCTTATAAAGGATTAGTTAGATAAAGAGCAAAATTTCATTCTAACGCATTTGAAGCAAACTGTAAACCGTGTACCTAAAGGCACCACTGTAACCGAAGTACCGCTCATTTTGGCCGAAGGCACACTTGTCTCTTCCTGGGTCGGTTGAACTGTCCTGTCCAGCACACAGTGAGCACAGTTTGGAGTTAGGATCTCCCCCTGGGACACAGCTTTCACTGAAATACGTTGCTTCATTCAAAAAGAAAACAGAAATTGTTTACAGTTTTGAGGAACACCAAATTTTGGCACATTCGCTGCTTGCAACATGACCTGGAACAGGCAAATGTACTGAGTGGAATAAGAACAGACTGAAGAACAAGTTCTGAGAGGCTATGGGGATCACTCAGGTGCACTGAACAGAACGGAACACATGGAATACTCAATGTAAGGGGAACCGCCTTGTGCTCCAAATGGAATGGAATCCATGAAATACAGGTTGTGTTTATTAAACGGAATGAATGTGTGTACTAAACAGTCTAGAAGTGTGTACCATTTGAATACTAAATGGAATAGTGCAGGCTTATGCATTGAACAGAATGAGTGTAAAGAGATTAAATCAGAGAAAGTGGGGGGAGGGTGAGGAGAAGGGATGTGGAAGGTGGAGATTAAAAGTGGAGCAAGAGAAGCAAAGAAGCAGAGCAGACAATGAGAAGGGGGGATAGGCAACGGGGAAGGAAGATGAGGAAATGTAAGTTGGGTGGGAGCAGTTAGAAGGAAAAGGATACTCAGGAATAGGGAGGGAGAGGAAAGCAGAATGATTAAAAGAGTGAGGAAACAGTTCTCTTTGAATAGTTCTGTGATCAGTCTCACTTTTTTTTAATATTAACCCATATTTTTGATTTTGTTCATGGATATGGATATCCCTGGCAATGCCAAGTTCTTGAGAAGATGATGATCTTCAGCCGTCGCTGTTTGGTACAGATTTCCATGATTCTGGTCCAGAAGTAAAGGAGGAATGGTAATCTATTTTTAAGTCATGAGGGGAACTTGCAAGTGGCAGTAGGGTTCCCATACACAAATCCCTTTGTCCTATGAGGTGTGGAAAAGTCCCTGGTTTGTATGATTGAAGATGTACTAGATCCTTGAGGTGTGACACACCACATGTCCTTGCCCATTCATTCAGCCTGTCTATATCACCCTGAAGCCTCTCTGCATCCTCCTCGCAGCCCACACTGAGCTTTCATCTTCTGCAAACCTGGAAACATTTTACATTTGGGTCTGTTATCCAAACCATTGCTATAGATTATGAACAGTTGGGCCCCGAATCAATCTCAGTGGTACCTACTGGGCACAGAAACCTGTGTGTTCCTACTCTCTGTTTCAATGATGCAGAAAAATGTTTGAAGGAAATAAATGTCTCTTTATAGCTCCCTGCAGAGAGAATCACCATCACTGACAGAGGTGCTGTAGAGAGTGGTACAAGGTAAGAGAAGTGGTGGCAGAGCGGAACAGCCAGTAGAGCTGCTGCCTTACAGCCCCAGAGATTTGCGTTCAATCCTGATCTCCAGTCTTGTCTGTGTAGAGTTTGCTCATTCTCCCAGTGATCATTGGATTTCCTTCAATTTCTACCCACATCCTAAAGATATGCAGGTTGGTCGGTTAATTGACAGCTATAAATTGCCCCTAGTGTGCAGGTGAGTGGTAGAATCTGGGGGTGGGGTGGGGGGGGGAGTTGATTGGAATATGAGGACTGGTACAGATGGGCTTTCAATGGTCAGTAAGGACATGATGGGCCAAAGGGTCTGTTTCCCTACTGTATGACCAAAATGTGGTTTATACCACCATCTGCTGGCCAGTAGCCTATTTAAGCAAGAGTAACTATTAATATTGAAAATGAAATTGGTAAGTTGGTTTATTATTGTCACATGTACTGAGGTACGGTGAAAAGCTTTGTTTTGCATGCCATCCATACAGATCATTTCATCACATTAGCATATCAAGGGAAAAGCAATAACAATGCAGAAAATAGTGTTACAGTTACAGAGAAAGTGCAGGCAGACAATAAGGTACAAGTAGTGACTCTTGCTAAATTCAAATGTATTTCAATCTCATTCAAGGCCAACATTGTCCAGTTGATCACACCACCAATCAGAAAAATATAACTTACAGTTATAAATGCTGCAGTTTTCAATTTTTCCCTGTGCAATCAGCAGGCCCATTGGGATCATCCAACCAGTTCGGTGCAGGGCAGTGTGACATGACTTCTTGCCCTTCAGGCCATCCCAGGTCAAAGCCTTATTCTTCACAACAGCTACTATATACACATCTGGAGCAAAACATAGCCACGTGCAATATTTGAGGAACTTCCAGATAACTCACAACACAGAAAGGAAATTAAGAGTTAAATTATAAGCATGAGTTATGGAAACCAGTTTGTGCTTGTCTTAGTACAGAAGATTAACAGTCAATTCAGTGGTGCTGCTGGCAATGGTTAAGGTGGTCTGATAAGATGGACGGAGAGAAACTATTGCCTGCAGTAGGGCAATGCCAAATAAGGGGGAAAATGTTAAAAATCAGAGCAGGCCGTTTGGGATTAGTGGAGTAGGGAGAAAAACTTCTTCAAAGTCAGCATACCTTGAAGAGACTTCACAAGGGAGTTGCCAACTTTAAAGAAGTTTTCCTCCCTACTACACAGGTTGGGGGTTAGTGGGGGTAGTAGAAATCTGAACTCCCCCCTGAAAGCTGTCTTGGCCAGGGACAAGTGGACATCTCAAAACTGAGACCAATAGATTGTTGTTAGGTAAAGTCGCTATGTGGAACAGAGAGGAGTGGAGGGAGTTATGATACAAAGCAATTAAGGGCTGATGGATGCAAGGAGTGGGGAGAGGATAGTGGCTGAAGTTACACATAGGGCAATGTACAGTTACAGTAGGTTAGGGATAGATTCATGATGGAGATGTCAGTACTTGCATTATAATGGCTTATTCAGTGTGACACAAGGATAGCACACGTTTCGTTTTCAGTCACTGGGATTTTGCTGGGGACTGCTGGTGATCAGAAGCTACGTGTCCAGTTGCAGTTTGGAAACCCAGTCCAGTCCCAGCCCCAGTGTGGAACCACAGGCCAGTTCCAGAGGAGACCCAGCCCAGTACCAGTCCTAGTGAAGGTACACAACCCAATCCCAGTGAGGAGGAACTGCTTGGTCTTAGACTGTGTGAGGGAATGGACCTTTGATCTGTTCTCAGTAAAGGGAAGAAGTGCACCTCCTCCCAAGTTCCCTTCCATGCACCAATGGGACTTTCATTTGAGAGGTCTGCTTAGGCCAAAAATGTGAATTATGAGACTCACATGGTTCTGTAAGGGCTGTTGGATCATGGCAGGGTTCAAGGTTTTCTGTGGGTACAAACATAGAAAATGTACAGAGGGTTAATATTGCCCAGAATGGACCAATGAGTGCAAACATCTACTTTTTTTGAGCAAATAACAAGTGACGGAGCTGAATATTTGCAAATTGGCCTAAAATCCTTTGTAGGAAAATCCCACAGAAGGTTATTGGTGATGAAGGTATTCGGAGGTTTGTGGAGACAGAGTGGATTTCCAACATTGCTGTCAAATCTAACTGTCATCACAGATCCTGCCTGATATCTTCTACTGGTAACAGCGCAGGGCATGTAGGCCTCCTGGCAATAGAATGGTCACAATACAGACAAGTTCTGTGACTGCAACTGTGCTACCTTTATTCCAAGGAGACTCTGAAGTTGCTAGCTTTAGAGGGCAACTAATCAGCCCGATGCTTTAGAAGGTAACCAATCAGTCTGTTGCCAGCTTAAGTGGGTAACGAATTAGCCCATTGCTAGCATTAGAGGGCAATGGATCAACCTGTTGCTAGCATTACTGGGCAACCAATCAGCCCATTGCTAGCAATAGAGGACAACCAATCAGCCCATTGCTAGCTTTAGACAGCAACAAACCATCCTGTTGGTTCATTTGTGCAGCAGATGTTACAGACATCAGAAGATGGTATACATTTGAAGGAGAGTAGAACTAGAACAGACAAGGCTGTAACAGTGCATGAGCTTGAGAAGAATTCTCTGTCACATGTCTGTGCAATTGCTTTTTCTTTGAGCAAAATCTCTTGATGGTCACTGCACCTTGATATAATACAGGCACTCATTTATGTACTCATATACACAAGTGATGGGAGTCCCTGGGACAGTTCAGATTATCTCCACAGCTCTTCCAAGCTGAAGAAACAGATGGGACTTCCAATGGGAATCCATGGTGACTTGTGCAAAAATCAGGGTGAGATTTGAAGAAGGTGGCACAAACGCAGATGCCAGAGGAAAGGACATAGACAGACCTGTGTCATAATATTCAGTCATAACTGGCACTAGGCCACACTTCCCTGCAGCAATCAGTAGCGGATGGTGAAGAACAACAGCGTCAGCTTCTTCCAGCTGCAAGTCAAGACACTCTGTTAGCAAATCATCCTCCTGAAAACTACCCGAATCTGAAACTAATCTGTCTATTACCTGAAAGTGACAATGGTAATCTTACCTGAATCAGAAACACACTGTGAACACTCCTCTCTGTTCTTCTTCCATTGATTCTTGTTGAAGCCTCTCACTCACAGGGAGTCAGCTATGGAGTAATTGGTCCCGTATTTCTACCCCATGAGGAACTGTTTGGCCAGGATGTTAATGAGTAGGGACAACTTCCACTCATAAATGGGGACCTTTGAGCAGGTGCCCATATTAACAACCTAGGTCTTGAAGGCATCAGAAATGGGTGTCACAGTCTCAAACTAAAGGGTCAACCATTCAGGTCAGAGGTGAGCAGAATTTTCTCAACCAGCTGGTGGTGAATCCAAGAGGACAGTGCTGTTGCTGAGTATGTGCAAGACAGAGGTCTGTAGGTTTTTAGATAGGGATGACGGGACATGGCATTACTGCAGTCATGATAAGGCAGGCATAAGGAGCCAAATAGTGTGCTCAAGCTTCTATTTCTCATGTTCTAATAACACTTATATAGAAATTGCAAGACTGTGGAATTGACTTCCAAAGTTAGTGGCTGAGTTAAAAGCTGCATCAACCAGTAGCTAGGTGGATGAGATGAAGGAAATAAAACCATAAGACATAGGAGCAGAATTAGGCCATTCGGCCCTTTGAGTCTGCTCTGCCATTTGATCATGGTTTATTCATTTTTCCATCTCAACCCCATTCTCTTGCCTTCTCCCCTTAACCTTTGATGCCCTTGCTAACCAACAACCTATCAACATCCGCTTTAAAATACCCAATGACTTTGCCTCCACAGCCGTCTGTGGCAATGAATTCCTGACATTCACCACCCTCTGACTAAAGAAATTCCCCCTCATCTCTGTTCTAAAGCGACATCCTGCTATTCTGAGGCTGGTCCTAGACTCTCCCACTACTGGAAACATCCTCTCAATGTCCCCTCTGTCCAGGCCTTACAATATTCAGTAGGTTTCAATGAGATCCTCCCTCATCCTTCTAAACTCCAGCGAGCACAGGCCCAGCACCATCAAATGCTCTTCATATGTTAACCCTTTCATTCCCGGGATCATTCTTGTAAACCTCCTCTGGACCCTCTCCAATGCCAGCACATCCTTCCTTAGATGTGGGGTCCAAAACTGCTCACAATACTCAAATGTTGTATGACCAATGCCTTATAAAGCCTTAGCATTACATCCTTGCTTTTATATTCTAGTCCTCTTGAAATGAATGCTAACATTGCATTTGCCTTCCTTATTACCTACTCAACCTGCAAGTTAACCTTTAGGGAATCCTGCACTAGGTCTCCCAAGTCCCTTTGCACCTCCGATTTCTGAATTCCCTCCCCATTTAGAAAATAGTCTACGTCTTTATTCCTTCTACCAAAGTGCATGACCGTACACTTCCCTACGCTGTATTCCATCTGTCACTTCTTTGCCCATTCTCCCAACCTGTAGAAGTCCTTCTGCAAACGTCCTGCTTCCTCAACACTACCTGCCCCTCCACCTCACTTTGTATCATCCACAAACTTGGCCACAAAGCCCTCAATTCCGTCATCCAGACATCACATGTAATGTGAAAAGTAGTGGACCCAACGCTGACCCCTGCAGAACACCACTAGTCACCAGCAGCCAACCAGAAAAGGCCTCCCTTATTCTCACTCTTTGCCTTCTGCCAGTCAGCCAATCTTCTATCCATGCTAGTACCTTTCCTGTAATACCATGGGCTCCTATCTTGTTTAGCAGCCTCATATGCGGCACCTTGTCAAAGGCCTTCTGAAAATCCAAATAAACAACATCCACTGACTCTCCTTTGTCTATCCTGCCTGTTACTTCCTCAAAGAACTCCAATAGATTTGTCAGGCAAGATCTCCCCTTTAGGAAACCATGCAGACTTTGGCCTATTTTATCATGAGCTTCCAAGTACCCCGAAACCTCAAGGAGGTGGGCTAGTCAATCTGATTGGGAATAGTTTTTTTCATGGAAGGTAAATGGTGACATATCCTGGTTCATCCAATAGCTCAGATCCCAGCATTAACTTCTATATCATTCTGCAATTACATGTCTCCACCAGAGAAAGCATCCGACATCACCCCTGTAGCAACTTGTAATTACAACGTGACGCACTCAATGTGACAGTTTCCATTACAAGAAAATGATGCAGGAAGTACACAAGTAAGAATAGAGTGAATAGCTTTAAAACAGAGACTGACTTCATCTGCATGCCTGCCTAGTTATCACCTGATCAGTAATCATTCCCTCCAGTAATCCACTCCCTGTGCAAAATGATTGGAAATCAAAACTAATGCAAAGAAAAAGTTAATTTATTTCATTAAAATAACATTTAAGAAGGGATATCCAATATTTAGGGCCACTATTCTGCTTTTCCATTATTCTATATTTATTATACTGTATTGCCCATAACTTCCTACGTTGTGGTACAGTCTCCAAACTTTGATTACTGCCTCGCTTTGTGTTCAGATCACCAGGATCATGGTTCCTTGTGTTGATATGTTTTGTGTTTACTCATTTGATTCTACCCCTCATTTTTCTTCCTTCTTCTTTAGGATCTGAGTGTCACTGGTAAGGCCAGTAGTTACTGCCCATCCTCAATTGGCCTTGAGAAGGTGGTGAGCTGCTGTGTTTCCACAGTGCTGTTCATAGGGAGTCCCTGGATTTTGGCTCAGCAATAATGAAGGATATACGATATGTTATAAGTTAGGATTATATGCGACTTGGAGAGTTCCTGTGCATCCGTTGCCCTTGTACTTCTTGGTGTTAAAGATCCGTTATATTTCAAATTAACTCCTTCACATTCCAAATATGTTCTTTGAACTTAAAATGTAAACTCTCTTATTCTAAATACACCACTGCATTCCATATATACTTAATTTCAAACATACTAATCCCAAGTATATTAATTACATTGCAAATATACCATTTGAATTCCAAAAAGCATCTATCACATTTAAAATGTACACTGCTCATTCCATATACACCCTTCCAAATATGCATCATTACTCTAATATACTAATACACCTTCCCATCCCATGGCATACTCTCCATAATTGAAACCGAGTGATTAACTACATTTTCTGTTCTCCCTAGTAACATGGCATTTTCTGTGTAAGGAGAAGACAAGATCTTTATCTCTGGCCTTAGCCAAAGCCCTCTGTGTCAACTCTCAGGCAATTCATGACTTCTAGGGTTCGTATACTTCTTTGCAAATATTTGAAAATCATTTGGCATCTATTTCCCTCCCACTACAAGCGTTCCCTCCTCCACTTCTATCACTCCATGCCTGCCTCCCTTTGCTGACCCAGACTGATCCAGGAAAAGTCAAGAATTGGCTTGGCAGCCCCATGCAGTCCCCTTTTTGTGACTTGTTACTCAAAGTGCAGCTGACATGTACCTGAATTTTCCGGATGCAGTCTTCTATGGAAACAGTTTGGACGCAGTCGACAGATGTCCAGTTGTTGCACTTACTTTGTTGAAGATCATTGGTAGTGCACCAACGCAGCCTACTAATGGTGGAAACAATGGACTCACCTAGGAAATAGGAGCAGATTGAATTTTATTTTATCACTTTATTTCCTATTGTTTACAATTGAGATCTTCAGCCCGACACCATGCTAGTGTCTTAAGAAGTTGGTAATAAAAGTTGTGGGAAAATTTCTACAGGATGGGCTTTGGCTCTCTTTCTTAGTGCAAGGAAGATGTGGTGCTACTCATCAAACTCGATCTGATGAGAGATCCTGCATACAACATTTCAAACTTTAAAATAGGTAGGCTGGGCATTCAAGTAGAGACCTTCCCTCTCTGAATCAGGGGCAAATCTAGGAACACATTGGGTAGAGCAAGAAAGATGCAGCCAATCCTCAGCAGAAGTCACAGTAAACCACTTTAGGTCTTAAACGTGCTACACTCCTTGAAATGGAAGCATCAGAAACAGAAGACAATTGAACTGCTCTAGCCTGTGGCACACTTCCATCTGTAACTAGGTCCTGCTCTCTATGCTGAGAGAACCTTACCTAATGGGTACTCATCTATTTCAGTCTTGTAAACTCTGTTGTATGCCATCATCAACAACCTTGTGGGGAATGAGCATTTCAAATTCCAGGTCCACTTTGCATGGAGAATTCTTGCCTGAGTTTGCTTCAGGGTGACTTAACCCTTATTTTTTTATTGTTCCTCCATCTTCGTGATTCCAGCAGAGGGAATCGATTTGTTTGCTCCAGTGAAGAGATGGCAATGAGAAACTACACATATCCATTGGGTTTTTTTTGGACCTTTCATCTAGTAAGCACCAACCCAGTGTGAATTTGTGAACCCTCTGTCCAGGTAAAGCTAGGAATATATCACTTGGAGAAAGCATATTAGGACAATGCAGTACTTTCTCATGCCTGTGCCAAATTGCCCAGCTGGATTTTGTGTCCTAGTGCTTGAGCCCAGGACCTCTATCGCTCAGAAGTGAGACTGAACCATGAAGTCATAGGATCATAAAGTCATGTACAGGCAGAAGAGAATTAGTTTAATTCAGCATCATGTTCAGCGCAGACATTGTGAGGCAAAGGGCCTGTTCCTGTGCTGTGCTGTTCTATATTCTATGTTCTATGATGTTTAGGGTATCGGTCTTACCTTACCCCTATAATTCAGTTACAATCCAACGTTCATTGTTTTTTTTCCTTTTTTTCCTCTCATTTTTCCCTTTGGGAGTGGAGGACATGCCAGGCATGTCTTCCTGCTCTGCATTTTGCAATTCTCATTTTCTTTTGTCTCAGTTCTTTTGTCTATGTTCTCACTCTCTATTTGCTCCCACTCACTCATTGACCAGATGACCTTTTTCACTGCTTGACTCCATGGTCACCCTGGTTTTACCCAGTCAGAGACATCCCCCTCCCCCACCGTCCCTGCAGCTTAACAAGTTGCTTTTGTCTTGTTCCTGTTCTGACGAAGGGTCTTCAACCTGAATCATTGACTCTATTCCTCTTCCCACAGACCTGCTGGGTATTTCCAGTATTTTCTGTTTTTATTTTAGATTTCCAGCATCCGCAGTTTTTTATTTGATTTTCACCGTAATTCAACTTTTTGGTCCATGTTTGGACCAAGGGTCTGATGAGGTCTGGAGCTGAGTGGTCCTGGTGAAACCCAAACTGGGTATTGATGAGAAGGTTATTAGTGAGTAAGTGTTGTTTGTTGGCACTGACGAGGCAACAGCTTCCGTCACTTTGCTGCTCATTGACAGTAGACTGGCTGAGGGGTAAGTAACCAGACTGGATTTGTTCTGCTTTTTGTGAATGGGACATACCTGGGTAATTTTCCACACTGGTAGATGCCAGTGTTGTAACTGTACTGGCATCTATAACTGAAGCACCCTGAAACGTATTGCTTCCACCTGGAACATCTCCTCCTTAAAACTCCCCCAGTGCCCTGTTACAGGTTTTTTTCATCAACCTTTGGTTCTATTTTATCCTGGCTCTCTCCCCTCAGCAGAATTTTGGGGAGCTTGTTTCTTTGGATCAGTAATAAGAATCAAAAATGTGTCACCAAACCTTGGATATTAAGGGAATCAAGGGCATGGGAGTGCAGGACAGTGACACTGAGGTGATGGGTCAGCTGTGATCTTATTGAATGGTGGAGCAGGCATGAGGGATCAAAGTCCGAACTCTGCTTCTTATGTTCCTATGTAAACTTGCTTTTGTTCTTCGTAAATGAGACCTTCCCCACCAACATGACCCACCAACCAACAAATGCAGCTGTTTCCTACTTAACATTTCAAAGCCTGTCCCAAACTTTTAAACACTCCTCTCAGATCTCCTGTTAACGTCCTTCCACTGAGATATTTTGAATTTTTCTCTTGGCAAGATGGTGCAAGGAACAATGAAATGAATGACAAGTTCATGTGAGCTTGGCTTTAGCTGAGGATTGAATGTAGGCCAGGACATGAGACGCTTGTTTCTTTGCTTTGAATCTTGCAATGGGATCCCTAGTGACACCAATAATGGCTTTACATCTCACCCAAATGCAGATGAGGAAGTGGCACATGATTGCTAGCGAGACATTAAAGACATCAATATCCAATTCAAAAGTGATTAAAAGCAATAAACAATGAGAATACTTTGATTACACTTGATAGATAAGCAATTTAAATATAATTATATTTGGGAATTGGATGAAGAGGCTGGGTTGGTGCACATGTACTTGGGGACACAGTAATATAGCTCTACTGAGCTACAAAGATGGATTAAATGTACCTGTATTGGGGTACAGAGACAGAAGAAAATATACAGGTATAGAGCTACAAACTTGCTCAAAATCTGGTATAAACATAGAGAAAGTATATCTCTGCTGGGATACAACAAATATTTGAATAATTGATGCAGGGTTTCGACCTGAAACATCGACAATTCCTTTCCTCCCACAGACGCTGCTCAGCCTGCTGAGTTCCTCCAGCAGGTTGGTTATTGCTCCAGATTCCAGAATCTGCAGTCTCTGATGTCAACAAATATTTGTATACTCGAGTGCAAAGGTGCACAAACAGTATGCAGTTTAAACCAAACAAAACCCTTAAATATTTCTGTCGATCATTAATAATTTTCTCTGCAGAGAAAGAGAGAGATAAAAGTCCAGTTTCTTTCTGTTGATTTAAACGTTAAAACAACTTCTCTACATGAACTTTCCACATCTGAACAAAAATTGCATAAATGTCAGATGCTGTAGCAGAACAAGAACTGTACATATTGAGAAAACCCAAATTTCACACAAAAATTGATGAAATCTCATGACTTACAAACAATTCCTAAGAGCAGCGCTGTGAAGAGCCACTTCATACTGCCAGACATGTTCAAAGACTGGTAGAAGAGAGAATCAGTCAGTCGCTGAGCAGCTCTGAGGAGTTATTGATGCTCCAGCTCTCCTTTTACTGACCTGCAACTGGCAGAGACACAGAAGGTAAACACCCTTCTCTGTTTACTGAATGTTTCACAAGGACTTACTGGAAATTGACCAACTGTTGCAATTCAAGAAAACCCTTGATTTTGCAAATTCAGACTTTTTTTTAGTTTTGTGGTTTTGTTGTTTCCAAAAGTGTTGTGACTTTAAAAGTGGTAAATTTAGAATGATTGTGCAATGTTTGTTCTCAGAAACAGATTTCCAGTCTGTTGCTTTTCCCACTCTTCCCTCAAGTGATGAGGCTTTTCTTTGGCTTTCCCCTTCAATCTATCCGCAGCTAATGCTGGTCCCAGACCACCTGACTTGAGGGACAATTCAGTCATTACCAGCACTGAGCTAGTGAAGGGTAGAATTATGGTTTTGATTCCTCAGGATTGTGCTTTGGGTTGGATGCTCACAGTGTTCAGTCCTTGCTTGGCTTAGCTGACTTCTCAGACAACAATGCTGGACCAAAACGGAATTAACTGAAGTTCCCCTCCTGATGCCTGCTTCTCTGTGCAGTCAAAATGTAAGACCACTTTTGAACTTAGACCTTTGATTCCCTTCATTATGAATGTTTGAGAAATAGTACTTGGTTGGAGTACTTCACCAAGAAGATTACGGCCAGAAGAGGGACTCAGAAAATTGGTGGGAGACTGGGTAATACATTTTCCAACAAGTTCATTTTATTTTCCTGACTGAAATGAAGAAAGCATTCTCCTTTGTGCTGTTTTACTTCAGACTATTGGTTGTTGATGCTCCAAACATTCAATTAATTATTGTGCAACAAAAACTCAGCTTAAACAACCTGCTGCCCCTACCACCCCCACACTATTTCATTTATGCATCGCCTCTGTGCTTGTCAGTCTTCAATGACTCCCTGTTTAATATTCTCATCATTTCAAGAACGGAAGAAAGATCGTTGTAATGGAAGGGAGATCCCTGCCTCCATCCTTCTCTCTGTAATCTCCTCCACTGATACAAACTGCCCAACCCATTCCACACCACCATCCCTGGTCTCCCTGTTCAGTAGATACTGCTCCCTTGTGTACCTTCAGTCCTCCTGGACCATGTACATCCCAATCTTTGGAATGTTCTTCAAGATCCCCTTGTCTCTCCCATTTCATTAATACCATCCTTAAATAGTCTTCGGTAATGAAAGTTTTAGTTTCTCCTCTGGCCTTCTTCAGTCAAATCATTTTTTTAAGAAATCTTAAAGGAGAGGATAGAGAGCAGGAGGAGTTTGATGAGGGAAGTTGGGAGTGCAGAGTTGGCAGGTGAAAACTAGCTGCCAGAGTAGGGGGGAGGTGGGATTGGTGTCATGATGGGAATCATGAAGGTAGAAAGGCAGGAAGGTGAAGAAACAGAGGTGGGAATTAAACACAAAGATGAATATTTGGGACTAGTGGGACTGAGACTCCAGGAGCCAACAGTTGGGCAAGTACAGTGCAGGATTAGATACATCACCAGAGCTTTATATCTATCTCATGGAGGTGCAGGATAGTTGGCCCAATATCAGCTACCTGCCTGTCCCTGTATCTGTTCTGAGAAGTGGCACAGATATGGTTACTTGCAGAGGTAAGGGTGTAACTCTTATAATGGACAGAATATGGGTTCAGAAGTTTAATCAAGATTGTGATTGAATATAAATGGAGTTTGTGGTGACAGACTGAAGTTTTGGAGTGGGGCTGTAAAGAGATCACTTCATTTGATATCACTTTAATGATTGAACTCTTTGCCAGGAAACGTTCACAATTCACAATGAACTCATTCATAACCTTGACAAAGTTGAATGTTTCATCCAATGGGCCAATTCAGTCCATTTCAGATTGAGTAATGTTGAGTCCATTTCAGATTGAGTAATGTTGATCTGCAACACCAGGCAACCCAGTTGTGTCCATGTTTACTGAAGCTGAAATTGTTGTCTGGAGATGAAGTGCCTATTTGTTGTGGCTTTAACATGCTTTTCTGCCTGCACAATGAGAATTATTTTCCCAAATATCTTCCTTCCATTCTTGAAAATATATTTATACAGAGCATTTAACTGTAGACAGAAGGAACTTCCTGGTTAAATAAATACTTTTCGGTACTTATATTCACACCATTCATCAATTCCTCTACGTCTTTGTGCCCTCCACTAATTTCTCCCATTTACTTGTGCTCTTCCTGATTATTGGTTCCTTCTCTTAACCCCCATGTTGACTGGTGTCTTTCCCGAGTTTGCCCATTCTTTGTTTTGTCTCTCACTGCCCCACTTATTGGTATGAGCCTGCAGTTACCTTTATCATTCATATCCATTTGCCCCCTGTTTACTGATGGCCTGTCTGAATCAGCCTGTTTACTGGTGCCTGTTTGTAATTCCTGTTTGCCAGTTCCCTTCCATAATTCCCCAAATTACTCCTGCCTTTCCCTAATTTCCCCCATTTCCTGGAACCTATCTTAATTTCTCCATGTACTGAGACCCCAACAGTTCCCCATTTATTCAGATTTCACATTAATTCCTCAGTTTACCAGTGCTTTGTCGAGTGCCCTTCATTGTGTTCTCTTGTTTCTCTCACTGCTGTTTCCTGGTGTGTGCAGACTGACTGTCATCTTTTCTACTTTACAACTGAGTCTCTCTGTAACGTTTACAGACAATGTGAAGTCACAGAGGATACTACAGCCTTGTTTGCACTTTGTTCTTTTACCCTACCAACGTCCACATTCAATGAATTAACCTCTTGTTTTTCTCATCATTGTTTTACATTGCCAAATTTGCAATAAGTTCAGAATTGCCACCCGAGAGACCCAAGCCAGGCCTTTCAGGGATCTCACCAACATCGATGATCTGAGCAGCATATCTGAGGACAGGCCTTCCATGGGATACTACTCTGAGGAAACTGGAGATAGGCGTTAACAAGTTTCAAGTTAGCAGGTCAGAAGGATGTTGATAAGGCAGTTGTGAACATGTACGGGGACTTTGTAAGCAGGGACTTTGAACATAACATAAGAACATAAGAATTTAGAACAAGAGTAGGCCATCTAGCCCTTCAATCCTGTTCTACTGTTCATTAAGATCCTGACTGATCTTCTACCTCAGCTCTATTTTCCTGCACTCTCATATTTCTTGAATCCTTTAATGTCCAGGATTCTATTTTGAATGAACTCAATAACTGAGCCTCCACAGTCCTGTGTGGGAGAGAATTCCAAAGATTCACCATCCTTTAAGTAAAGATGTTCCTTCTCATTTAATTTGTAAATAGCCTGTGCCTTATTCTGGGACTATGACCACTGGTTCTAGACTCTCCTTGCAGCCAGCCTATGAGCCCTGTAAGAATTTGTAAGTTTTAGTGACGTCACATGCCATTCTTCTGAACTCTAGAAACTACTCAATCTCTCCTCAGATGGCAAGCCTGCTATCTGTGCAACCAGTATGGTGAATATTCGCTGCACTCCCTCTGTGGCAAGTATATCCTTTTATAGTTAAGGAGGCCAAATCTCTACACAATGCTCTGGGTGTAATCTTACCAGGGCCCAATATAATTCCAGAAAGGCATCTTTACTTCTGCACACAAATCCTTTTGTAATAAATGCTAACGTACCATTTGCGTTCCTAATTTCTTGCTACACTGGCATGTTAACTGTTAGTGATATGTACAAGGACACCTATATCCCTTTCAATATTAACTTTTCAGTGTTGTGCAGTGAAGTGGATGACCTCACAATTTTCCACATTATATTCCATCTGCCATGTTCCCTCCCACTGATGTAGCTCATCTTTACCCTCCTGAAGCCTCTTCACACGTTCCTTCCAACTCAGAATCGCACCTGGTCATTCAAAACCTTTTACAGTCTCCATAGCCGGGCATCAATCAGAGCAATATGTTCATTTGGGGCAATGCACTTTAGGAAGAATGTGAAACCTTGGAGAGGATGCAGTGAGGATACCATAAATGATATCAGGGATGAAGTAATTAAGTTATGTGAAGCAATTAGAGAAGCTGGAATCAAAGTAAAAAACGCTGGAAATACTCTGCAGGTCAGGCAGCATCTGTGTTGAGAGGAACAGAGTTAACATTCAGGTTGGCGACCATTCATCAGAACTCAGAAAAGTTAGAAATCAAACATGATTTAAAATCTTAAATTGCAGAGGAGGAGGATGGGTGGGGGGGGGGGGACAAAAGAAATGTCTGCAGTAAGTTAGAGAGTAGGTGAGGCTGAACGACACAGAAGGTATGGTGGTGGCTGAGAGATGGTGGTGACAGCTGATGACTTGCTGCTGAGCTGTGTGGAGGAAAATAAACATAATGCTGAAACTGTTAGATACAAAACGCTGCAGTTGCTGAAAACCGGAAATAATGTAGAATGGTACAGCAACTTGAATACACAGGAGCATAAGAAGCTGCAAAGTGTAGTGAACTCAGCCCAATACACCACGGGCACATCTCTCCCCACCATCAAGAGTACATGAGGCGCTGCTTCGAGAAGGCAGCATCTATCATCAAAAATCCCCATGATCAGGGCATGCTAGCTTCTTACAGCTATCATTGGGCAAGAGCCTGAAGTCCCACACCACCAGGTTCAAGAGCTACTTCCCTTCAACCACTTGGTTCTTGAACCAACCTGCACAACCCTAATTACTTGTGAGTAATGTTTCTCTTGTGAATGTTGTATCTCTAATGCATTGTGCCTGTGATGCTGCTGCAAGTAAGTTTTTTATTGCACCAGTGTATACATGTGCTTGTGCATATGACAATAAACTTAACTTTATTTAAACTTGAAATGAGGGAAATACCCAAAAGTTCAGGCAGTATCTGTGTAGAGAGATAAAAGGAGTTAATGTTACAGGTTAATAGTGTCCATCAGAACTGGCCAGGTCTGACACAAAGTGGAAAGGCTGGTTATCTGAAATTGTTGAATTCATCATTCATTATTCAGTTCAGAGCTATGACAGAGCCATGGAAGATAAGATGCTGTCCCTTGAGCTAACATTGAGCTTCGTTGGAACAGAGTAGAAGGCCAAAGACAGAGAGGTCAGAGTGGGAGTGGGATGGATTTAAAGGGAAAGCCCACTGGAAGCTTAGGGTCACCCTTGAGGTCTGAAGGGAGAAACTGCAATGTGGTCACCAACCTGTACTTGGATTCTCCAAAGAAGCGACCATATTGTGAGCACTGAGAGCAATACACTGAGTTGAAAGAAGTTCAAGTGAATAGCTGCTTCACCTGGAAGAAGCATTTGGGACATGGATGGTAGGAAAGGAAGAGGTAAAAAGGTAGGTGGTGCACTTGTAAGGGAAAGTGCAATGAGAAATGCATTGAGTGTTGATGGAGAAGGAAATGTGAACCCTGGGAGTCACGGAAGGAATGATCCCTTTGGAATGCTGAAAAATAAGGGAAATTTCAAGTCATAGAGTAATACACAGAAACAGCCCCTTTGGCCCAATCTATCCATGCCGACCAAAATGCCCACCTAAGCTCGTCCCATTTGTCCACGTTTAGCCCATATTCCTGTCAACCTTTCCTATCCAGGTACCTTTCCAAATGCCTTTTAAGGGCAGCACGGTAGCGTAGCGGTTAGCGCGACGCTATTACAGCGCCAGCGGTCAGGTTTCGATTCCCGTCGCTGTCTATAAGGAGTTTGTACGTTCTCCCGTGTCTGCGTGGGTTTCCTCCAGGTGCTCCGGTTTCCTCCCACATTGCAAAGACATACGGGTAGGTTAATTTGGGTTTAAAACGGGCGGCGCGGACTCATTGGGCCGGAAAGGCCTGTTACCATGCTGTAAATGAAATTTAAAAAAATTTAAAATGTTGTTATTGTACCTGCCACAATCACTTTCTTTAGCAGCTCGTTCCATATATGCATCGCCCTCTGTGTGAAGAAGTTGCTCCTCAGGTTCCTTTTAAATCTTTCCCTTCTGACCTTAAACCTATGCCTTCTAGCTTTTGATTCTCTTTCTCTGGGAAAATAATTGTGTGCATATGCCTTATCTGTGTCCCTCATGATTTTATACACCTATACACCTCTATAAGGTCACCCCTCAGTCTCCCACACACCAAGGAATAAAAGTCCTAGCCTGCCCAACCTCTCCCTATAACTCAGGCCCTCGAGTCCTGGCAGCATTCTCGCAAACCTTCTTTGCAGCTTTTCCAGCTTAAAACAGGGTAACCAAAACTGTACACAGTACTCCAAGTGCAGGCTCACCAACGTCTTGTACAACTGCAACATAACGTCCCGACTAAATGCCCTGGCTAATGAACACCAGTATGCCAAATGCCTTCTTCACCACCCTGTCTACCTGTGATGCCACTTTCAGAGAACTATATACCTGGGTCCTAGGTTCCTCTGTTCAACCACAGTCTCAAGCACCCTACACTGTGAAACTCCTACTCAGGTTTGACTTCCTAAGGTACAACACCTTGCACTTATCTGAATTAAACTCCATTTGCCATTCCTTGGCCCACTTACCCAGCTGATCAAGATCCCCCTGTAATTTTTGATAACCTTCTTCACTATCAATGATACCACCTATTTTAGCCTCATCTGCAAACTTAATAACCACGCCTTGTACATTCTCATCCAAATTGTTTATATAAATGATGAACGACAATGGATCCAGCACTGATCCCTGTGGCGCACCACTGGTCATAGGCCTCCAGTCTGAAAAACAAGCTTCACCATCACCCTTTGCTTCCTTCCATCAAGCCAGTTATGTATCCAGTTAGCTAGCTCTCCCTTGATACCATGCAATCTAACCTTCCAGGTTAGTCTTCCATGTGGGACCTTGTCAAAGGCCTTTCTAAAGTCTAGATAGACAACGTCAACTGCTCTGCCCTAATCAGTCCTCTTGGTTACCTCTTCAAAAAACTCTAACAGATTTGTGAGACATGATTTCCCATGCAAAAATCCCTGCTGACTACCCATAATCAATCTTTGTCTATCCAAATGCTTGTAGATCCTGTCCCTTAGAATCCTCTCCAGTAACTTACCCACTGCCGATCTCAGGCTCACCAGCCTGTAGTTCGCTAGCTTGTCTTTGCTGCCCTTCTTAAATAATGGTACGTTAGCCACCCTCCAGTCTTCCAGAATTTCATCTGTGGCTAAAGATGAGGTAAATATCTCTGCAAGGGCCCCTGCAATTTCTTCCCTAGCTTCCTGCAAGGTCCGAGGATGCACTTAGTCAGGCCCTGGGGATTTATTCATCTTAATGAGATTTAAGGCCGCTAATACCCCTCTTTGGTAATTCATATGTGGTCCAAGATATAGTCAGATCATTAGCTTTTATGATCTTCTCCATAGTAAAAGCCGATGAGAAATATTCATTAAAAATCTCACCCATCTCCTGTGGCTCCACAAATAGACAGCCATGCTGATCTTCAAGGGGACCTATTCTCGCCCTGGTCACCCTTTTACTCTTAATATACCTGTTTATCATATTGGTATTTTTCTTACCCTTGCCTGCCAGATCCATCTCATGCCCTCTTCTTGCCCTTCTGATTTCCTTCTTAAGTGTACGCCTACACTTCTTATACTCATCACGTGACTCGGTTGATCCTGTCTGCCTAAACCTGATGTATTCCTCCTTTTTCCTGACCAGAGCCTCAATAACTGTCATCAACCAGGGTTCCCTGAACCTTCCAGCCTTACCCTTCACCCTAACAGGAACATTGCTGTCCTAGCACTCTTGAACTCGCACTTTTAAAAGTCTCCCACTTACCAGACATCCCTTTACCTGCAAACAGCCTCACCCAAACAACCTCTGCAAGTTCCCACCTAGTACCTCCAAAATTTAGGATCTTAACTTGTGGACCAGTCCTATCTTGTCCTAAGATGTATATGGTGGTGAAATTACATAGAAGGTGGCAGAAATTAATTCATTGAATATGGACATTGGTGGGGTGAAGGCCGAGGACAAGGGGATCTCTATCCTTGTTCTGTGGGAAGAGAGGGGTGAGGGCAGAGTGTGGGAAATGGAGGAGACATTTTAGACATTAAACTGCAGCATCAAAGTATTTACAGACATCACATCACATAATGTGAGTCAAGTTATCTGCCAAAATGTTTATTCAGGAAATTAGGCAAGAATAAATAACCGAGAGTTGGTCTGACCACTGCCCTGTAAATGAGCAGCACAACAACCCTCCTTGCAAAAAAGCCCAGTGTTCATTTACCTTCCTCATTTCGTGCTGTTCCTGTGTGCCTGCTTCATATATGAGGACATGCAGATCTCCCTGCAGCAGAACACCCTATAATCCCTCTGCACTGAAGCAATACTTTGTTTTGCTATTCTTCCTACTGAAGTGGGTAACCTCACATTTTCCCACATTATACACCATATACCAATCTGTTCTCCACTTACTTAACCTATCAATCTTCCTCTGCAGATTCTTTGTGTGCTCACAACTTATTTTGCCACCTCTCTCTGTGTTGTTGGCAAATGTAACTTCGATGTACTTGGTCCCTTCATCTCAGATGAACACAGGCTGTAAATAATTGGGCCTTCACTGGCCTGCCCAACAGCATCGTGGCTTAACTTGTTTTAACTTCTCTCTCCTGCCCAACTTTCATAACCCTTGATTCCCTATAGTTCTTCCACCTTAGCTTTGAATATACTTAGTGATGTGTCCATTGCCTTCTGTTACTAAGATTCCTAAGATTCACAACCCTTAGGAAAAAATCAGTCTTAGAAACTTATTCTTTTTACCTGAGATCATGCCCTTCATCCTACACTCCTCCCTCCAGGGGAATCATGCTCATAGAATGTACTCTGTCAAGTTCTCCAGAATCTTATATATTTCAATAAGGTCACCTCTCATTCTTCCATACTCCAGTGTACACCATCCTTTTCTACTCAATTTTCCCTCACCTCAGAATTCAATGTATTGTCTTCACTGCGTTGCCTCTAAGGCAGGTGTATCCTTCCTCTTGCTTACTGTGATAAGCCCAGTTCTTACTTAAGCTATTCATCTGTTGTGCATGAGATACTCACTTTTTGTTTCATTGTATTCTCTTCTAGCTTTGCTTCTCCTTTTCTCCACTATGGGAATGGTCTTAAATTGCATTAGATATCCCTCTGAAGGCTGCCTTTTGCTCTAAAACATGGATGTGTCTGCATGTCATTTTACAAATTGATTGCAAGAATGCATTGGAAAGGTTGGCTCTGCCTAAATTAAACAAATCATTCAGTCTGTTTGGAATGTATCCTGAGTTCCTGAAGGAAGTGGGAATAAAATTGAAGAGCTAACCATCATCTTCTAATCCTCCTGGTCACAAGGAGATGCCAAAGGACTGCAGAAAGGGAAATATAACACCCTTGTTCAAGAAGTGATGCAAGGCCATACCAGACAAAGTACAACCCATGAGTTTGGTGGTGGGGAAGATTTTTGAATCAACACTTTGGTCTTTCTGCATTATACTGTAATTTTTAGCCTTGAACTATTAAACAATTCCTTCTCAATTGTCAATTCCCCTCTCAACCTTTTCTACCCTCAAGGAGAACAACCTCAAATTCTTTATCCATGTAGGTTAAATTGGCAGGACTCTACCAGAATGTGAGATTGATTTCCCAAGCGCTGTTTACTTGGGAATGGGAGAAATAAATCTGATTCTAGTGTTCATATGTACAGCACCATAGTTGACATGGCTTGCAATCAAACTGGTCTCATCCATTTTGGAATGCACCATTTCATTACCATTTATAAGGATGTGTTATTGGGACTCAGGACAATGGATTGGAAACTCCATTAGTGAGTGCAACAAGCACAATGATTACCAGTGGTGGAATCAGGGATGCACAAAAGGTTGGAATTAAGAGAACACAGAGTCCTGAGTATGAGTATAGTTATGAGGAAATTACAGAAGGGAGGGGCTTGGGAGGGCAAGTTGTTGGAGCAATTTGATGGGAATCTTTAAAGATGATTGAACCATTTCAAATGTTTTTTTCCACAGTATTATTGTTTAATAATCATTGATTTGAATTGTACTCCTGATCTCTTTTTCCTCACATTTGAAAAAAGAGCCCCAGTTTGTTTTTAATTACCTGACAATTGTGCCTTCCAGTTTAATAAGAATCCTTATGCAATGTATCTTTAAGTTTAGAGGATGCTGTTTCCTCCGTATCTGCAGGGGTGTTTATAGTGAGATGCTATTGGAGAACAAAGACACGTCTTGTGCTGACTTCCCAAATAATGCGACAGTTTCACAGACATTCAGGTTTACACCAAGAGCTTAGCGTCTCAACGTGTAAGTAGTTTGTGAGTTTCTTTGCAATTAAACTCCACCTCTTTGGATCTTCATTTGTTGTGTCTCATTGCATTCTGAAGACATGGCATCACCCGTGAAATGTTTTGGAGAGTAGATATCTGACCTAAACTTGTTAATTGCTCATTAATACTGAATTTAGTAGCAGTTTTAAAATTTAACACCAGACACAGGTTGCTAAACCACACAGAGTTTAGGCATGAAAGGAGTGGAAGGAATTAAACAGGGCTAAAGAGTTGACAGTCTTTTCCAATTATATGTACTGCAGCTTTACATTGCTGCCTCTGTGAAAGTATTTCAACAATTTATCCATAGAATTGTGTTGAACCTTAGCACGTGTGTTCTGAGATGATCAGTGCTAGCTTCACCAACTTGCTATTCAGTTTCACTCCACTCATTTTCAGCAGTTAGTATATCTCAATGAAGACTTTGTGATAGGTATTGCTCATGCACCAGTGATGAGAGACCCAAGAATAAAGCAAATGGACAACCAAAGGAGCCTCAGGATCAGCAGCAATGAAGCCACGATGACCAACCTGAAGCCGCACGCAAGAGATGGGCTGATAACAGAGGAACAGCTGACAGGAAACCATACCCTAAACATGGAGTCTAGAGGAAGTGGTGCATGTTGGAAAACTGGCGTGTCAGTAGGTTTACGCTATCTCATTAGGTGATAGCAAATCTCTGCATCCTTCTAGGAACAAAAGATCTATTGCCTTTTGAACCTGTTGAATGACTCTGGACCAGAACGCTCAATCTCAATTCAGAAATCCTTCCAGACTCTGCCAAGGTCTTTGCAACCAGATGTGCTTAAAGTATCAGGCAGATAAGAGGAGCCTTTCTTGCATGGTCTGGTTTGTACATCAGTGTTGGCAAGGACTGTCTGGAGGAGTGGGTGCTTGTGTTTACATTTCCTGCTGACTTCCCAGGGGAATCATTCACTCCACTCACAGGAGAAGAGAAGTACATGGTCTGTCACCTGAAATGCTTCCTTGTTTTAAAATATCCTTTGGTCATTTTTATTGATTGGACTTGCTTGCTGTCCCTTGAGTGAGGAAACTTGTGACATCTGTACCAGTGGAACTGTATTGCAGCAGCAGTAAGAAACCTTGGAAAGAATTTTGTTTGAAAAGTGCAGCAAATTATTTGCCAAGATTAGAAACTATTAATGTCATAAAAACAACCCAGCAAGTCTGAGTGTACTAATCATAGTTTATTATGTTTTGCAGAAAGAGAATCAATTATTTCTTCTTGACATAAAGCAGTGTGATATATAGCTCACCATACCTGCAGATCATCTATGAAATACTAAGAACTAATTAGATAGATGTCATTGTATTTAGGCAGGCATCCAGGGCTAAGTGGAAAATTCCAGGTCACGAGGTGAAACTCCCAGTCAGGTCATCACCACGGAGTTCAGCAATTTTTAAAGGTACAAGCTTCTAGGAGATCTGGAATATAGAGCAAAAGATACCTAGAACATGGTAGCAATGTTCTCCCTGTAAATGTCACTAGCAGCAACAAATTAATATAGTCTCTTTTCTGAATTTTTGGTCTTTGCCAGGTGAGGAAAATTAGTGGTGAAGAATAGAGCACTGGCATTTTTAATATCAAAACTTCCAAGTCAAGTATACTATATGTTAGATAGAGAATAAAGGGCATTGCACTCCTTTCATCTTCGGTATACCACACCATTAACCAATAAAAAGTTAAATACCAAGTTAGATAAAGGAATACTATTCCCCCCTTTGACTCTGTTCCAAAAGCATATCTGTGCCAGATTTATAGGAACAAATCATGTGCAAAAGTGTGACATTTTAACATATCTATACCAACTCAGCTGTCCTGTCCATGAGGGTGTTAGCACTCTCCAACTCCTAAATGAACTCAAAGAATAGCAAAAGATTACCTGCAATCAATAGACAAGTACTATTACTACTATTCTCAGACTGTACCTGGACCCAGAACCCATATATCAACAAGTTTGGACACACAGAAGAATCATACAGTTTAAAAGAAAAAATTGACAAATGCATATTTCACTACTACTTACCAGGAGATTCACAAGTGTGGAGTCCTTCCAAATTACTGATATAACGATCACCCAGAAAGCTTTCATAATTAGTGTTTCGGATTTCAACGAGGCACTGAGTGGAATCCTTAAAAAGGAGGTCCTTCCCTGAAAATAATTTTGAGCTGAACATCTGAAAGGTGTCTTCCATGGTTCCATTGCGACCGTGTTTTAGCTGGAATAAAAAGAACACCGTCACTGGCGTTGACAGCAAGCACACTCTGCAGGTCTGTGTGAATTATACTTGGAACAGAGTATCAGTGATGGGCATTTAGGCTTTCAAGTTTATTCAACCACAGCAGATCAGTACATTTAACTAAACCTGCTCCATATCCCCAATTGAACTGTCTGCCTCTTTTCTCAAGAACCTTTTGGAGGAGGGACTTCTGATTTTTTCAAGGAAAACTGACTCTTGACCGTACTTCTGAGTGGTATGTTTTAGCAACTGTGCCAAACTTACAGGAGAACATCCTAAACAGAAGTGTGACAATTTAAGGTACCTTACACCAGTCCAACTGTGCTGTCTCTGAGGATGACCGTCATTTAATGCCATAAGATAGCTATTTACTGGTTATCCAAGCTAGCTGTAATTGGGTTCAGTCCTATATCATGCACATAATCCTTAGAGCCTGCCTTCACTCTTGCAATCTGGCAAATCTACAAAGGATATAATTTGGAGAGAAAAAAAACTGCGGATGCTGGAAACCTAAAACAAGGGCTGAAAATGGAAACACTCAGCAGGTCAGGCAGCATCTGTAGAGAGAGAAACAGAGTTAATGTTTCAGGATAAGGACCCTTCCAGAGATGGAAAGCTGAGAAAACTATTGTGTTATTACAAATAAGGGAAAGGGCGGAGAGGACAAGAGGAATGTCCATGATGGGCTGCAGACCAAGGTTGTCAAAGTAAAATTTACTTGAAGTACCAGAAGCTGGAGACAGAAGACAGAGAAAAAAATAAATTGAAATGGAAAGGTTTTGTCACAGAGAGAAAACAAAGGGAGTGGTTAACCTGAAACCAATAGACTCAATATTGAGTCCTGAGGGTTGCTATGTGCCCAGATGGAGGAAGAGGTTCTGTTCCTCAAGCTTATGTGGGGTATCGTCAGAACAATGCAAGAGGACAAAGGCAGAGAGGTCAGAATGGGAATGATAAGGAGAATTAAAGTGACTGGTGAGTGGAAGCTCAAGGTCACCCCTGTGTACTGAATGGAAATGCTCTGCAAAGTGATTATCCAATCTACATTTGGTTTCTCCAAGGTAGAGGAGACCATAATATGAGCACTGAACACAATACACTAAACTGGAAGAAGCGCAATTGAATCACTTCTCCACATGGAAGGAGTATTGTGTCGTTGGATGGTGGGGCGGGTAGAGGTAAAAGGGCAGGTGTTATATCACCTGCCATTGCATGGGAGAATGCTCTGGGAAGGAAAGTGGCTGATAGAGATGGAAGAGTGATCCAGGACTGAGAGAACAGTCCCACCAAAAAGGTGAAAGGTGAGAGAAGGGGAAGATATGACTGATGGTGGAATCCTTTTGAAGATGGTGGAGATTATGGAGGATGATGGAGGATGATAGGCAAGGACAAGCTATACCTTTGACGTGGAGAAAGTGAATTAAGTTGAAGGAGCATCGTTTAATATAAGAATGAGTTTAGCCAGACAAAGGAGTTTGGTGGTAGACTAATTGGACCTCTGTTCAAGAAAGAAGTGAAAAGCCTTCAGACCATCTTGGTGTGGCATGGGGATATAAAGGGATTAAATGTTCATGGATAAAATGTGTGGCTGACATTTAATGATATCTAAAATGTTTAGTTACCTAGAAAATCCCCCATTCTATACCATTCATAAAGCTGCTTGTTATTTGTGATATATTTCCAAGCCACCCCTTTGTGTTTAAACACTTCTCCCTCATGAATCTGGAGAATAATGAGTAAGGCAATGCCATTGAGGTGTGATGGACTTCAGCTGTCTCAATTTGTAACTGAAGGAAGTTTCATGTATTTTGATGCTTGCTTCATCTTTGCAAGGATAAATGGAATTGAAATGGTGTCACCAACTTTTACTTCTCCAATCTCAGTAAAGCCCTGAAAATGGTGGCTAATGTAATATCACCCTGTTGCCATGGAAACACCTTGGGCCCAAACTCATGCCTGGAGTCATAAAAAATACCCATTTAAAAGGTGTGGTTTCTTTGATGCAAATAGGAATTTGGCTGGCATTTTAGGTCAGAAGTGATGAAGTATGGACCTCGGATGTTCTGGCCTGTGCCAGCTGACTGTCCCACTGAAGAGATTCCAAAGCTGAGTTCCATTTTCTTTTTGTGGCTCTGATTAATCTGTGAATCATTGATCAGTGGTATCAACTTCTGGTAGTTTTCACCTTGCTGTAATTCCTCAATGAACGTTTCAATTTTTAGAGTTGGATGATAATGTGGTTTACACCCTGTACCCTGTCTATTCTATGTTAACTCTTTTGTTCCCTGGGATTTATGTGGAAAGAACCAATGAGTGACAGATCAGTGCTAAATTTCGAATTCAATACTATGCTTTATTGACATGTTTCTAATTTCATGATATGGACCCAAGAGTTAACCGGTTTGACTGAATCTTACAACCACCCACCAGTTAGATGTTGGATGTCAGTCTGTTCAACCTGTCTGGTGCTGTCAACCTTTGGTGGTTTCTACCCTATCCCATTTCCAATGAAGTTTTGAGTGCATAAAGCTAGACAATAGGATGGTTCACACCCTCACCTGTTCACGTTTCAGCAGCTTGAGCACCTCAGCCCTCTTATCTAGTCGTGTCATAACAGCATGTGCTGGGACATCAGCTAAGTGGCAGTTCAGGAACTGATCGACTGAGGTTGTGCTCCCATTTTTGCACAACAGATAATAATTATCAGAGGTCAAATTCTGGTTCCAGTCCATCATTCCATTCCCTGAGAAGAAAATGATTCAAATAGCAATCCTTTTACACATACTGCAGTCTTTATCTCATTAAGCACTTCCTCAAATTGCATATTTATTACATTATTTCAATTCTTTTAAACATCCTATTGGTCATTTATTTCAAATGTTCCTTTAGGTGAATGGAATACTATTGTTGGGCTGTGTAATCGAGTCAGAATGTTGAACTCTTTGAAACTGTTTGAAACTGTATTGAGGCCAATCGAATAAATTTTGGTGAGAGAGGTAACATGCCTTAATGAATGCTGACCAGTGGCTCTGACATCCACCATCATGAAGTGCCTTGAGAGGCTGGTCATGGCACTCATTAATTCCAGCCTCCCAGACAACCTCAACCCACTGCAATTCGCCTACCACTGAAACAGGTCTCTGGTCCTATGCTCATCTCTTCAGATAGGATGCTTTCTATGGGCCATCTCCCTGGCCCTACACTCATCTCTGGAACATCTGGACAATAAAGGCACCTATGTTAGACTATTGTTTATTGACTACAACTCCGCCTTCAAAACTATAATTCTAAGCAAATTCATCACCAAACTCCGAGATCTGGGCCTCAACACCTCCCTCTGCAAATGGATCCTTGACTTTCTGACCAACAGACCGCAATCAGTGAGGGTTGGCAGCAACACCTCCAGCACAATTATTGTCAACACTGGTGCCCCACAAAGCTGCGTCCTCAGCCCTCTACTCTACTCCCCATATACTCATGACTGTGTGGCCAGATTCTGCTCTAACTCCATCTACGTTTGCAGATGATACCAGCGTAGTCGGCCATATCTCAAATAATGAGTTGCAGTACATGAAGGAGATAGAGAGCTTAGTGACATGGTGTCATGACAACAACCTTTCCCTCAATGCCAGCTAAACAAAAGAGCTGGTCACTGACTTCAGGAAAGGGGGCGGTGTACATTCACCTGTTTACATCAATGGTGCTGAGGTCAAGAGGATTGAGGTCTTCAAGTTCCTGGGAGTGAACATCACCAATAGCTTGTCCTCGTACAACCATGTAGACACCACGGCCAAGAAAGCTCACCAGCACCTCTACTTCCTCAGGAGGCTAAAAAAATTTGGCATGTCCCCTTTGACACTCACCAACTTTTATCGATGCACCATAGAAAACATCCCATCTGAATACATCACAACTTGGTATGGCAACTGCTCTGCCCAGGACCGCAAGAAACTGCAGAGAGTTGTAGGCACAGCCCAGCGCATAATGGAAACCAGCCTCTCCTCCATGGACTCTGTTTATACCTCTCGCTGCCTAGGTGAACCAGCCAGCATAATCAAAGACCCCACCCACCTAGGTCATTCTCTCTTCTCTCCTCTCCCATCAGGCAGAAGATACAGGAGCCTGATAGCACATACTACCAGGCTCAAGGACAGCTTCTATCCCACTGTGATAAGACTTTTGAATGGTTCCCTTATACTATGAGATGGACTCTTGACCTCACAATCTACCTTGTTTGACCTTGCACCTTATTGTCTACCTGCAATGCACTTCCCTGTAACTGTGACAGTTTACTCTGTATTCTGTTATTATTTTTACCCTGTACCTCCTCACTGCACTCTGTACTATCTCAATGCACTGTGTAATGAATTGATTTGTACGAACAGTATGCAAGGCAAGTTTTTCACTGTACCTCAGTACAAGTGACAATAATAAACTAATACCAATACCAATATTGTATTGTTCTACCAATGGGAGTGAACTTCTATGCTTAGTACATCCATATTGACTGTTATTCATCAGTCATGAAATTCTAAATGCTCACCTAATTTTAATCATCCCTAATCTCTGGGTGGTGATTTTAGACCAATTGGTCTTCATATATCTTACTCTCTCCAGAGAAGAAACTACTATACATCCAATGGGACAATTGGTGTATGTAGAGGGGTGAAAAGTTATGGTGACAGCCTTTGTAAGCTCACCTCTAATAACTGATAATGGTTAATGCCATCAAGAGACATAGTAACATTTGAATCGGATTAAAATCAGCAATGTTTGATGACTTGCTCCAGCAAGTACAATATCACTGTACTCTGACTCTGAAATTCATTCTGGTGTGACTACAAGGCATGTTTGGTGTTACTGAACCAGGATTAGTTATGCCCCATAATTTAGAACCAGTCCTTTTCTACAGGTTTTTGATCTCCTCATTTGATCTCCACCAGTGCACTTACAGTCTATCATGCACACTTGTAGAGATATCTTACATCTTCATCACACTTTCAGTCTCCATAATTAACACTGTTCACTCCCAGGTGGCCATGTACCGTCTGATTATTCTTCTGCTTTTTAAATGGTTGTGAAACCTTGAACCACCGACTTTGTTATCTGCCATCCTCTATCTGTATTCACTCTTGCCCTTCTGAACTACCTTTCCCTACCTCCAAACCACCTTCACTCCTGATCATCATCTTTAGCTTAGGCACTGAGCAGTCCAGCTCAGCACAAACCAGGAACTAAAAGCAGAACTTCTGACCCACATCCCGAGAGTTCCACGTACCATCAGTGTTCTCAGGCACAGTGGTGTGCTTAACGAAAGCAACATCACCCACTTCCACCAGGCACCTGTAGGAGATTCAGGCAAATTCATTTAGAAATCATATAAGTGCTTCGCATGCAATGCAATTTTCCTCTCCAATTTTGTGATGCTGTTGACTTCTGATCAAATACCGTGCACTGCCTGGGACCTTGCGTAAAATAATAGTCTAGGCTGTGAGATCGAGAAGTTAGGATTGTTACCACCCATTTATTGGAGATTCAAAATCGTGCCTTTGCATGAGAGCATTTACAACTGGAATCTGGGCAGAAGTTGATGGGAATGTGGGGAGAAGAGGTTACAGACGGGTTGCAATTGGTCTGTGAACCAACATAGAGTTGATGGGCTGGATGGCCTCCTTCTACATGATAAAGAAATGGGCATGCTTTGTCAGATGCCGTTTTGGTGAGGGAGTTAGCATGTGCTGGAATATACAGAGCAGGCAGATAATGATGCTGATCATTGTGCAGTGAGACCAAACTGGCATTTTTGAGCTCAGCTAACAGCCTCCTTCGACCTCACACAGCTGTTCATACAGACAGCAACAGGAGGCACCCCTGCTGCCCCAACAGCAAAACTTAAAGGGACCATCAACCACTCACGGATTCATTTCTTCTGGCTGTTGCTAAATGTCTGTAACTGTTTGTTGGTTTCTATAATTGTTTCAAGTTCCCATAGTCTACTTGAGAGTGGTGTGCAGATGTGGAACTACTTTATCCTGACCTCAGATCCTCTGAACCAACCAGTTGCTGGCAGAGGTGGGTGCACTAACAGACATTCCCTTTGGACCATGCCTAGACTGGGAGAACGAACAGAGCAGGACAAGTTGCGAGGAGGAGGAAGGAGGAAGGTGCTCTCACAAAAACACCTTACGTGTTCAGAGAAAAATTCTCCTCTTTGCAGCTGTTATCGTTCGGCACCCTTGTCTGCGGGTGAGATATTTGTGGGTGCAAATCCCAGGCTGACACTCCAGAGCTGTGCTGGAGGACTGCTGCACAGTTGGAGGTGCAGTTCTTCAGAGTAGGTGTTATATTAAGGACCCATCTTCCTCTTCAGAGGGGCATGAAGCATCCATGGCACAGATTTTGAAGTAAGGCAGTGAAGTTTGCAACACAATCTTGCTCAATTTATCCCCCGACCAACACTACTTAAAATACAGTTCATAGAATCACAGAGTCATGGAAATGGCCCTTCAGCCCACCGAGTCCACGCCAAATATCAAGCACCCATTAACACTAATCCCATTTTATTCTGAGACACAAGAGATTCTGCAGAATCTGGAATCTGGAGCAACACAGACAAAGTGCTGGGGGAACTCAGCAGGTCAGGCAATATCAGTGGGGGGAAATAAACAGTTGACGTTTCTGGTCAAGACCCCTCATCAGGAATGGTTATCCTTACCATTTTATTCTCCCCACTTTCCCATCTTCCCTTCCCAGATTCTACACCTCATCCATGCAGTTGAAGCAATTAGCCTACCAACCCCCAGGTCTTTGGGATGTGGAATGAAACTGGAGCACCTGAAGGAGCCCCACAGGGAGTCATGGGGAGAACATTCAAACACTATTCAGACAGCACCCAAGGTCAGGATCAAGCCCGGGCTGCTGGAGCTGTGAGGCAGCAGCTCTACTTGGTGTATAATTGTACTGCCCCCAATTATCAGGTCACTGGTCTCTTAGGATGTTATTGTGTTGAACCTGGCTGCTGAATTTCAAGAGCGGCTAAACATTGTCTATTTTCTCTGATGTAGAGCATGTATGGAGGTTCTGAAAGATGTTCTGTGAAAGCCAGTCTTTATTTACCTGAAGGCTCCACTGTAGCTGAAGTACCTCTCATTGCTGTTGGCTTCACACTTGTGTGTCGATGTTTCACTGCCGATGCATAGGGAGCACAGTCTAGGATGCAGGGTAGCATTTGCTCCAGGGGCACAACTGTCACTGAAATACGTAGCTTTATCCAAAAAGAAAACAAACGTTAATAAATCTCAGGAGCTAGTGTTTTTATATCATTCCTGATTGGTTTATAGTGTCACATAGTTACCGTAGACCATCTGAACCCAACAATAATTCATCTGTGTTATTCACTGAGCCATACAGCATGGAAGCAGGCCCTTTGGCCCAACTGGTCTATGCCAAACAAGATGCCCACAGATGCTCAGGCCCAGATGCACTGGTACCACAAATAGTTAGGAAGAAGACTACAATACATTTTCAGTATTATCTTAGGTTTCTGATTGTCCATTTTTCAATCCACTCTGCTTAACGTCTGCACCATAGCACAGAACTCCCCCAGTCTCTGTTCCTGCATCTTTCAGGACCATTCCAGCTCTGCCATCCCTTCCAAGGGAATGTCCTAAGTTCCCACAGCTCCAAGCCTCACCACCGACTGCATTTGTATTCTAATGCTGCTCTCCATGGGCCGCTTCTGCAGGACATACTGAATCAAATTCTAGGTCGCACGCGTGTGTTGAGACCTCCGCACAGTGTGGTAAATATTAAGGTGGATAACCAGAAGGATTGCATTAGGAAGTCAGTAAAACAGCTGGTGCCAACATTAAATGGCCCTGTGAACCCTTTTAAACCTCACACTATCAATCACCTGCTTCTGCACGGAGGGTTGGAGTGTATCTGGATCTCTAAACACAAATAAACATGCATGTTAATAGCTCCCTTCCCTGCTTCTGCCTTCCTCACACTTTTGGCTTTTGGGTTCTTGCCTCTTACGCTCGCCCATCCATCCTGGGTATTTCTGCTGCTGCCCTTCACCCTCAGTTTGTCTCCCAGCTGTAGTTACTGTGGGCCAGTGTAGGAAATGTAGATGGTAACATTCTTGAATGAGAGGACGATATATAGCACAAAGTTATTCGAAGTTTGGGAAATAGAATCGGAGACAAGGACTGAATGCGAAGATTACAAGGAAAGGAAGTGTGTGAGAAGCAGACAGAAATGAAAAGGCTGAGGTACAGGGACAGGAGGCTGGAAGAGAACAGGACAGCAGCTGACAGGGGATTGCATGGGAAAGAACATTGGGCCTCACCAGTTGGCTGTTGCAAGGAAAATGCTGGTGTTCAGCCATCATTGTGCAAGGACCACACAGTCATAACTTACAGAGTGACAGATTCTCAGCCTGGAGAATGCAGAAGGTTAGGCTTTTTCTCAAACTTATATAACAAGTTCTGTGTTTTTATTGCTTTGTGATTTAATGTGTTTTATTTAACTTTCTTTTCATTGATATCTTTTTAAGTTTACATTGCTTTCAATGTCTCTGAAAAGACTCTGGAAAAGCATTGTGTTGGCTTAGACCAGGGGCAAAGCTCTGCCCATGGGGAGTTTGTCTGCTGTCAAAGGGGCTTCGTCACTATTGACAGATGAACTACTTCAGATGCTGGAAATCTAAAAGAAAAGCAGAAAATGCTGTGGATGCTCAACAGGTCAGGCAGTGTCCCTGAGAATTCCCAGAATCTTCGGTCTTTGCCTCAGTACCAGGCCATTTAATCTCCAGTCACTGCTGAGGTAGGTCAAAGTCAATGTCAAAGTCTTGTTTATTGTCATATGCACAAGTACATGTATGCACACATGCAATGAAAACCTTACTTGCAGCAGCATCACAGGCACAAAGCACCATATAAGCAGCATTCACAAGAAAAACATAAATTAAACATAAATTATACACAATTTTTACAAGAAAGTACACAATTAGAACAAAAAAATACTAAGTCCATTTTAGTGCAAAGTGATCAAAGTGTTGCTGAACTGTTGTGATTAGGGTTGTGCCTCTTTGTTTAAGAACTGAATGGTTGAAGGGAGTAACTGTTCTTGAACCTGGTGGTGTGGGACTTCAGGCTTCTGTATCTACTGCCTGATGTAGCTGTGAAAAGATGGCATGGTTCAGATAGTGGGGATCTTTGATGATGGAAATTGCCTACTTGATGCAGCGCCACCTGTAGATATAACCGATCTCCAGTATCTGGTCCCCAGAGAGAGCCATAGGGTCATAGAGTTATCATAGAACCATAGAATCATAGAACAGTACAGCACAATACAGGCCCTTCAGCCCACAATGTTGTGCCGACCTTTAAACCTCACCTAAGACTATCTAACCCCTTCCTCCCACATATCCCTCTATTTTAAATTCCTCTATATGCTTATCTAGCAATCTCTTGAATTTGACCAATGTACCTGCGTCCACCACCACCCCAGGCAGTGCATTCCATGCCCCAACCACTCTCTGGGTAAAAAACTTCCCTCTGATATCTCCCTTGAACTTCCCACCCATTACTTTAAAGCCACGCCCTCTTGTATTGAGCATTGGTGCCCTGGGAAAGAGGCGCTGGCTGTCTACTCTATCTATTCCTCTTAATATTTTGTAAACCTCTATCACGTCTCCTCTCATCCTCCTTCTCTCCAAAGAGTAAAGCCCGAGCTCCCTTAGTCTCTCCTCATAATGCAGACTCTCTAAACCAGGCAGCATCCTGGTAAATCTCCTCTGCACCCTTTCCAATGCTTCCACATCCTTCCTATAATGAGGCATCCAGAACTGGACACAGTACTCCAAGTGTGGTCTAACCAGAGTTTTGTAGAGCTGCATCATTACCTCGTGGCTCTTAAACTCGATCCTACGACTTATGAATACCAACATCCCATCAGCTTTGTTAACTACCCTATCCACCTGTGAGGCAACTTTCAGGGATCTGTGGATATGAACCCCCAGATCCCTCTGCTCCTCCACAATACCCAGAGTCCTGCCATTAACTTTGTACTCTGCCTTGGAGTTTGTCCTTCCAAAGTGTACCACCTCACACTTCTCCGGATTGAACTCCATCTGCCACTCCATCTGCTCTGCATCCTATCAATGTCCCTCTGCAATCTTCCACAGTCCTCCACACTATCCACACCACCACCAACCTTTGTGTCATCTGCATACACAGCACAGATAGAGGCCCTTCAACCCAACTCGTCCATGTCGACAAAGTTGCCTACCTGAGGTTTTTCTGCGTTTGGCCTATATTCTTCTAAACCTTTCCCTTCCATGTACCTGTCTAAATATCTTTCAAACATTGCAATAGTATTCGCATCTACCACTTCCTCTGGCAGCTTGTTCTGTGCGAAAAACTTGCCCCTCAGGTTACCTTTAAGTCTTACCCCACTCAACTTAAATCTATGCCCTCTAGTTTTAGATTCCTCTACCCTGGGAAAAAGACTGACCATTCACCTTATCTATTCCCCCTCATGATTTTCTGTACTCCTCTAAGGTCACCCCTCTGCTTCCTATGCCCCAGGAAAAAAAGACGCAGCTTCTCCAGCCTCTCCTTATAACTGAAGCCGTCCAGTCTTGGTAACATTCTTGCGAACCTTTTCTGCATCCTTTCCATCTCAATAACCTTCTTGCTATAGCTGGGTGACCAGAACTGCACCCAATACTCCAAATGTGGTCTCACCAACGTCCTGGTAAGATGGAGATTGTTTCAAGCTACTGAAAAACAAGATGACAAGAACAGAGAAATTATCAGTCTCACTTACATTTATAAATGTCACAAGCATTGATCTTTCCCTCTCTAATGAGAGTTCCCATGGGGACATTCCAACCTGCAGTGCGGCCAACAGCTGTATGACAGGACTTCTTCCCCTTTAGTTTCTCCCAGGTCAGGTTTGGGTCCTTCACAACGGCCACAGCATAGTAAGAGGCTGAGTAAAGAGCACAAACAATGTGATAACTTCAGTGTGAGAATATTTGAAGCAGAGCCTGATGCACTATAGGAGCACCCAATTATTCATAATAGGAGCAAAGGTAGGCCACCTTAATCCTGCTGTGTCATTTAGTGTCTGGTCTGACTATGACCTCAACTTTACATTCCAGTCTGCTCCTGCAAACCTTTCACCTCCTTTCTTATAAAGAACCTATCTTTCTCTGCCTTAAAAATATCCAAAGACTCTACTTCCACCATGGCAAGTCTTAAAACAACACCAATGGATTCACATATGAAAGACTGCTTCAATGTGCCTCAAAGACTGCCACATGTGAAAGGCTGTTTTGGTTGGTGAGGGAAGAGGCGTAGGGGCTAAACTTCCACCGTCCTTTGAGGAAGAGAGTTTCAAAGACTCACGACCCTCTGAGAGAAATAATGTCCCCTCGCTTCTGCTTGAATGGGCAGCCCTTTCAAAGGGACCCTCCTTCTAGAAGCAAAACAATGGAATGGCCCTGCATTGCTCTGGCACACCCAATGGGCTCCTGAAATAAAAGGCTGAGGTTTCAAACACCACTCCAGAATTTGAGGACATAACATTTTCTGCTCCTCCCCCACTGGAATTTTGGGGACTATTTGAGCTCCTTGGTAGAATCGGCCTACATCCTAAAGCAAAAAGCTGCAGATGCTGGAAATCTAAAATAAAAACAGAAATTGTTGGAAACACTCCGCAGTCAGGCAACATCTGTGGAAAGAGAAACAGGGTCAATAACCATTCATTAGAACATGATACAGATCGCCTTCGTTACTGAAATTGTTAGGGCTAAGGACATGATTGAAACTGATGTGTTTTTAATAAGCCCAGTCATTTCATGGTCACTATTACATATAATTACTTTTTTTTTATTCTAGACTTATTTAATGAACTGAATTTAAATTCCCCAAAATACATTGGTGGAATTTGAACATAGGTAACAGATCCATTTGTATAGACTAAGTCAATAACATAATTAAGATGCTGTAGTATGTTTTGCAGGCAATGTTGCAGTATTTGGAGAAATGTTGTGATATAGTTTAGATGTAACGCTATATGCTACCAGTGCACCAAATGGTCGCTCTTTATCTCTGATCCTGGTCAGTCAGTGTCATCAAACAGCTCAACAGCCAGGGATTTTAGCATCACAACCAAGCATAGCTCTATCCTGAGTATGGCTGTTACTTCCCTACTGCCTTCATCCAAGGAAAACTGTGGCACATCCATGGCAACAGATGTTAGCTATTTTTCATAAATTAAGCTCTAATTTTTGGCTCTTTTTGTTTCATACCAAAGGAAGCTGAGGATATATGGAAATCTTAGACCATCTTCACCCTTTTTGCTTGTATCCAATGTTCCTGATGTAGACTCGCCCTTGGGAGAGTTATCTAACTTTTCCTGTAATGCTCAATTCAATTGCATTTTTGGCATTGCACCAGGGCTGTGAAATACCAAAGGGCCTCATTGTTTTAATGCAGTAATGTATATCAGGGTCATTGACAAGTTAAGTACATAGTGCAGAGAGTGGAGCTTATCATAGTGATCATAGAGTCAGCAAGAATTGTCTAGTCATTAAGTATTTTAATACTTACAAGCCTTAGTGTTTACTGCCGAGGGTTTACATGAATCAAGATTAGCTGTGGAGACAAAGGAAAAAAATCATTTTAAGCACTGGTTACTTTATGTTCTCTTTATAGTGAGAGGCAGAAAAAGTATCCATCCTCCCCAATATCCAATATCTACTTATCTCAATAAACCTAAAATACCTGCCTGATAATTAAGGAAAACTTTCCTCTAGAAGGTTTCCTGACCTGTACACAGTCAGATAATAAACTTCAGAGAAATCTTTTTTCAATTTCATACAAATTGCACCCTGTATAATGCACGGGTACCTGGACCTCTGTTATGAACTATTTCAAGGAACAATGCTGCAGAACACTTCTGTGAAACTACCGTAACTTTCCAAATTTGCCAGAACAATTACGAACATGATGATAAAATGGAAACCATGCAAACCATTCAGCCTTATGGAAAGAAGCCATAATGAGAACGAAGAGGCAGAGATGCCAGCTGCACAGATTGAGGACCAAAGCCAGACCAAATTTTCTGTGAAACCAGAACAGACTGATGCAGTATTATTGCAAGAAATTCAAACTGCGATTCAACACACACACATCAAAGTCTCATATGCAAATGTACAGATGGAGCAACTGAGAAAAAAATCCCAATCTGAGAACTGAGAAAAGCCTCTCTTTCCATTTCTCTGGAACCTAAACCCAAAGATTTCTCTGTATTTTTCTAGTTAATCCTTCACACAAGGATATTGGTTAAACCTCAAAAGAATTAAATTAAGATAAAAATTTGAAACACTGTATAGGTCACTTACTTTTGTCATAATACTCTGCCATAACTGGAACGAGGCCGCACTTTCCTCCAATGTAGACCTCTCCTCCATCAAGACTTGCTGCATCAGCATCTCCAAACTGCAACCATAAAACTTACTTAGTCTCTGCAACTACCTGTCTTTCCCTTTCCTCTGCAGCCTAATCCCATAGATATCTCTCTGTACTTAGAGCCATTAAGTAGGAAAAGATTCCAGTTCTGCTCCTCTTGCTCCAGATGCAGTCACGAATCAACTGGGATTTGGAAGATGGTTTATGTCTTTACTTAGCTGTACTCTGCTTTCCAAGCTCTTTTATCAGCCTTTATTGAGAGTATTTGAGTGCAGGAGTAATGATGTCTTACTGCAGTATTATGGGGCCTTAGTGAGACTGTTCCTGGGTACTGTGTGCAGTTTTGGTCTCCTTATTTGATGTAGGGGTATTGCAGTGAAGATTCATTAGTCTGCTTCCTGTGATGAAGGATTTGTGGTATTAGGAGAAGTTGGGTCAAGGGGGACTGTGTTGTCTGGAGTTTAGAAGAATGAAAGGTGACCTCATTGAATCATACATAATTCTAACAAGGCTCAACAGTGTGGGTGCAGGGATAATGGTTGTCCCGTCTGAGGAACCTTGAACCAGGGTCCACAATCTCAAAATAGGAGGAAGACCATGTAGGACTAAGATTAAAAAAAGTCTTCATCCAGTGGGTGGTGAGTCCTTGAACTTCTCTACTTCAGAGGGCTGTGGAGGCTTAGTCATTGAGTTCATTTAAAACGGAAATCAATAGATTTTTGGATATTAGGGAATCAAAGGATATAAGGATAGTGTAGGAAAATTCCACCAAGGTAGAAGATCAGCCTGCTCGCTAAATGGTGGAGCAGGCTTGAATGGCCAGATGACCCACTCCTGCTCCTACTTCTTATGTTCTTATGTAACTGCTTTCAGTAACTGAGTCTATTCTGCACTATTCATGAAATATAGGCTTTAATAAGTACCGTTAACATCCATAAGGTCCTTGTGTAGAAAACCAGTGAAAATTGAACAGATTAGGGACTCTCTTAGAAAATGTGACCATAACATAGATGAGTTTGGTTTGTGTCCCACCATGAATAAGGAGACTATGATGTGAGGTGATTAATTTTACACAGATGGTTTGAGAAAGAAGTTGCATTGAGCTGTGATGACATAGATTATTGGAAGAACAAAGATTGTAAGAATGACATTCTTTGAATCTAAGGATTGGAAGTAAATTTACCTGTTGGGTCTGTTTACTGTGCTTGAAGTGGAAATGATGCTGCCAAAGCATCAGAGCATCAATAGTGGAGACAGTGGTCAGGGGCCAGTGAAATGGAATTTATTATTGGAGTTTACTAATGGAGTTTATTATTATCACTTGTACCGAGGTACAATGAAAAACCTGTCTTGCATACTGTTCATAGGGATCAATTCATTACACAGTGCATTGAGGTAGTACAAGGTAAAACAATACAGAATGCAGAGTAAAGTGTCACAACTACAGAGAAAGTGCAGTGCAGGTAGACAATAAGGTACAAGGTCATAACGAGGTAGATAGTGAGGTCAAGAGTCCATCTTATTGTACTAGGGAACCATTCAATAGTCTTATAACAGCAGGATAGAAGCTGTCCTTGAGCCTAGTAGTACATGGTTTCAGGCTTTTGTATCTTCTGCCTGATGGGAAGAGGGGAGGAGAGAGAATGTCCCAGGTGGGTGGGGTCTTTGATTATGCTGGCTGCTTTACTGAGGAAGAGAGAAGTATAAATAAAGTACTTTTCCTGGATGGTACAGAACTCCTTGAATGATGTTGCTGGCACACTCTCCAGGACAATGGTGAGTATCTCAGTCAACCCTTACCTGAATTTGGTTGAGGTTTTGAGGGGTCTGGAGGTGAGCCAGTCACTGCAGAGCACCCAGCCTTAATGTGACTAGACTAGTTAGCCACTGAACCTTAACAAATGGCAAAGGCCTGAAACGTCAACCAAACCTCTGTCCATACATGTGCCCTGATCTGCCCAGTTTATCTCAGTTTTCCAACTTGCTGTGCTTTTGGGACTGAGCAAATGGAGTTTAACCTGAGTATCTAACCTGAGCACTTCTCCAACCGAACCTTAAGATGACTTAAGAATGGTCCACATGTTAATGCTAACTTGATAAATATTATATCCAATCACTGAAATTCAGAAACTGCAGATCCTGGAAATCTGAAATAAAATCCGAAATAAATCTGACATATATTCCCCTCCCCCTCCCTTCCAGCATTCTGATTGGGCTATTCCCCCCACGACCCCCCAGTTTGCTCTTCTATCTCCAACCGCTCCTCATTTTACTTAAACTGGAGATGCAATACCTTCCCTTTTACCCCGTCCCTTCCCATCATCCAGGGACCTTAAATGCCCTTCCGGCTGAAACAAGAGTCCAGTTGGCCTTCTGCATCTTGATTCCAGCATGTTGTTTTTATTTCTTTCTAATGTCCTCAATCATCTCCCTCGAGTTATGCTTTTCCAGAAAGGTCAGCCATGACTAACAAGCCTTTCCTTCCCTCTCTTTGATAGCCACCAAAGCAATTGTGTCACAAGCTTAGTCTCCACCCTTACACACACATTCCCTTTGTTAACCCCAACCCTCCCCCTCTATGCGACATAAAACATGTTTGCTTTTTCACTTCTCTGGTTCTGATGAAAGGTCATTGACCTTAAACATTGACTCTGTCTCTTTCCACAGATGCTGCCTGACCTGCTGATTATTTCCAATATTCTTTGTTTTTCTTTTATATTATATTCAGTCAACCATGGGAAATGTTTGATTAAAACAATGCTGTCATTACCTTGATCAGTCTAATGCAGTCTTCAGCGTTTTTGCCTTTAACACAACTTACTGCCTTCCAGCTGTTACACTTCTGGAGTTCAAGATCACCAATGGCACACCAACGAATCTTTCCAGGATTCAAAGTACTGCTGTCACCTGTAACACAGTCATTATGAAAGAATTATTATTCTCCCCTGATGGATTGTACTTAGCAACTCGTGCAGCAATTCAATTAGTGAACTGTTGGATTAATTGGCACATATTGACAAACTCAAAGCTCCAGCATTGCATTACACAGTGAAGATTCAGCGTTCCTCCCAATGGTCCCATTAGTGAAGGTCACTCTGAGACTTGGTATACAGAGTCGAGGATTCCGAGTTTCACTATGCGAGGTTAGGGACATCGAAACTTCCCAGCAAACGCAAAGTCCTCTGCAGTTTGCCTCCTACCATTCTGTTTGCTGCTAATTGTGGTAATCAATCTGAATTAAGTACAGGGGCTCCCCAGGTTACGGAAGACCTGACTTACGGAAATCCAACTTTACACAAATTCTCCCATAAGTGCCTTGTTAGCCTAACAAATAATATTAAAACGTTTGTTTAACATCATGTTAAAGAATAAATTAACAAATGTTTTATGATAATTAACAACTGGATTCAGTATATGTTCTGTTATGGGTAGTGTTAGGGTGAATGGATATTCAATGAAATGAAGGAATTATAGGAAATTTATGCAGAGTGATACAATATGGGTAGTTATAGAAAACGGATGACAGTGCAATGCAGTACTGAGAGAAAGTGACATAGTACATCAAGAAGGGGAAACTTAATGACTTTGGACAATGGATTTTTATTTTGGTTTTGGGGAAAATTGTTCATTTCTGACTTACGAAAAAATTAGTTTATGGACAGTTCTCAGGAATGGAATCCTTACGTAACCCAGGACTGCCTTTATCCTGCAAGTGACCCAGACTTGGGGAATAGAAGATCCCAGAGGACCAGAGCTTTGGGAACCATTAGTAAAATAACCATTCACCTTCCAAACATCTTACACTTACTGTTTGTCACGCCTTAAATTACTCATTTAGCACAAACCGTAATTTTATTATCATGGACAGCATACTTCAAATGACTGTGGTTGAGGTATAACTCTGTCCTCAGCACCCCTGGGTTAGACAGATGGTGTCCCTAAACTGATATCTTCACCAGTGACACACATTACAACCGACACTGGCTTACCACCCTACTGAATTTACTCTTCACTGAAATTAAACCTGAAAAGTCATGTAAGCCAGTCAGGACAGCAACCAGACCCGAAGTGAATCAATTTGCAATATTTGCACATTAATGGGCTGACCATCAGAATCATCCTAGATCATTTATGGCGTGCTTCTGATAATGATGTATGAAAATTTATTGTAGGATCTGCACATGGCATTAGTGGTGGTCTTGCCAATAGGGAACAATTCTTTGGTGCCGGTGCAAAGAAGTGAGGATATAGTTAGTGTGGTATCTGTGCCCTGCTGTCCTTGTGGGTGTTGGATGTCAGCAATTTAAATGCAGTAGGTGGGACAGATCGAATGACGTGGGGTTCCACAAGTGCCTCCAGGGCTGGATAGGCACGCTCTGCTCCACCGGGATTCCAGAGTGGCCAGACTCTACTACACTGTGGAACTCCCCTCTGACCACCAGTCATGTGGAGGCTGCCTATGGCTATATCCCTGGACATTTGTGTATGGAATTGGCCCCCGCAGTCCCAATCATCAGGATGTCTCTTACAAAACAAACTCTTACTGCTTTTAAGAATCCGTATAGCATTTGCGTATTCACTGCCAAGATAAAGAAGGTAATCCATTCCACTAGGAAGATGAATCAGTTTCTCTGTTGAGTCTTTGAACATTAAATCTTGTTTCCCATATTTTGTGGAGCTGAAGAGGTTGAATGTTGGATTAATATTTTCCCCATATAAATCCTGGAAAACATAACTGAGTCGTTATTATATAAAGTCTGTTAAAGCTGCAGTAAGCAGCCTTTGAACTGTAGCACAAACATTTCACCCTTCTAATTATTGAATACTGAAGCTTCACATTATCATCAAGTGGTACCTTTTGCTTTCCTGTGTCTCTTCCTCAAACTGGTCCCAATACTAAAAGTTCCTAGCTGATACATAAGTGCTGGAAAACTAAAGCAAAAGAACAGGGAATGCTCAAAAGATTCAGTAGGTCCTTCAGAATGAGTCAGGCACTGGCCCTTGATCAGAGTTCATGTCTGCTTTGAGGAAAGTATATTCCAATATCTAAAGTTGTTCCCTGCTAGCTGTTCCACAATGCAACTCATCCAAAATTCTGTCACCCATATTCTGGCCCAAAACAACACTTTTAGCATATTCCATTCACATTTCTGTCCCCATGTTATTCTTCAACCCTGCCATTTCCCAACTCATTGATTTCAAAAATCCCAAACTGCTGGCACACTGGGAATCTTGCCTTCCACAGCTCCCATCAGCCTATGTCCCTACAACAACCACACTCTTCCACCTCTGGCCCACTTTGGCCTTGCACCATTATACCTATGGTGGTACATTCTTGATCTCATTTGTTCCCACACCCTTTAATGTTCTTTCTAAGGCCATCTACCTTTCTACCGCTTGCCTCCTTTTAAACATACTTCCGAATCAAATTTCCAAAGAGGGATATAAGTCAAATTAATTACATTTGTATAAGAATTAGATAAATATTGCAAAAGTATTCTAAAATGTGGGAAAAGAGTGAAGCACTTATAACTCCACATTGTCGAGTCAGGTCAGACACAATTGGGCTGAAATTACCATGACTATGCATTGTTTGGAAGGCTCTTTTGATAGCCCAGCTGATGGTGAGTAGAAGCTGTCTTTTCTTTTCGGAATTTTGGGCACCAGCTCTGAATGAAAACTGGAACTGACACAGAAGGAGAAGTGAAACACTCATGCTATTTGCTGCTCCTTCATACCTGAGCTCTCGAAAGAAATCTCCAGATGGCCTCATTCTTGGCTTCCTCAGCAGCACCGCTTCTCACCACCACTGCATGAGCTGGCACAATAGCCCAGTGACAATTCTTGTATTGTTCAATGGGTTTTCTGGTGCCATCTACACACAGGAGCTCATATTTATGCTTCTCAGCAGCTGGATAAAAAACAATGGAAGAAAATAATCCTTCAGATGGACTTAAGCACACCTCCCAACCCAATGTCCTAGTTCAGGCAGTAAATGTCAAATATCAGGATCTGATAAATACATGTTTCAATGTAATTATCAGTGGAGCAATGTTGCTGTAAGCCCCTTTCATGACCATGCCTTCTTGCTCCCACATTCAAAGATCTCCTATGCATCCACTTGCATTGGAGGCAATTCAGAGAATGTTCACAAGGTTGATCCCTGAGATATGTGAAGAACAGTTGACCAAGTATAGAAGAATGAGAGGTAATCTCATTGAAATATATGAAATTCTGAGGAGTATTGACAGGGTGGATGCTGAAGCGATGTTTCTCCTTGTGGGAATATCTAAAATTATCAGGCTTAGTTTCAGAATAAGGGTCATCCATTTCAGATGGAGACAAAGAGGAATTTTTTTCTGTCAGAGCCTCATGAATCTTTAGAATTGTATGACCAGGAAGGTCTGTGAAGACAGAACCATTCTTCCTACTTACATATCCTTGACAGAATCATGGATATATAACTAGGAAAAAAGTTGCGAAGGTAAATGTGGGACCTTTAGAGAATGAGGCTGGTGAATGATTAACAGGAAACAGAGAAATGGCAGATATACTCAATCAATTTTTTTGCATCAGTCTTCACTGTGGAAGATACTGCAAATATCCCTAAAGTAACAGATGAGCTAATTTCAAATCACAGGGAGGAACTTGTAAACATCCCAGTCACAGAGGATAAAATATTAGAGAAACTCATGGGACTGAAGGTAGACAAGTCGCTGGGACCTGGTGGCTTGTGCTCAAAGGTTTTAAAGGAAGCGGCTGAAGAGATAATGGACACATTGGTTGATTTTTGCAAAACTTGTCAAATTCCTGGAAGATGCCAGAAGATTGGAAAACAGCCAATGTGACTCCTCTGTTCAAAAGTGAGGAAGACAGAAGACGGGGAACTAGAGGCCAGTTAGTTTAACATCTGTTGTTGTCAAAATACTGGAGTCAATAATCAAAGAGGAGATAACTAATTATTTAGGAAAATTGGATATGATTAAACCTAGTCAGCATTGTTTTATGGAAGGTAAATCATGTTTGACAAATTTGCTAAAATTCTTTGAGGAGTGACAGGGAGAATTGATGGGGTGGGAAGTGGGGCAACCTCTAGATGTACTGTATTTAGATTTCCAAAAGGACTTTGACAAGGTGCCATATAGAGGATGGTGAATAAATTCAGAGTCCAGGGTATGGATGGATTGAAAACTGGCTGTTGCATAGAAAACAAAGGGATCCAGGGATCGGTTCTTGTCCCTCAATTCTTTATTTTTTATACATTAATGATCTGGAGGAAAGAACAAAATGTAAGGTTTCCAAGTTTGCCGGTGATATGAAAGTTGGTGTCATGTCGTGATGAGGATATTGTGATTCTGCAACAGGATATAGATAGATTAAATGATTTGATGGAAACTTGGCAATTGGGCTTTAATGTGGGGAAGTGTGAGTTCATGCACTCTGGTAAGGGGAATCAAAAGTAGATTATCATCTGAATAGAGATAGACTGCAAGTGAGTGAAGTTCAGAGGGATCTAGGTGTTCTAGTGCATAAAGCACAAAAGGTTAGCAGGCAGGTCCAATGGGTAATTAAGAAGGCAAATGGTATTTGGGTCTTTATTGCGACAGGGTTGGAGTATAAGACTAGGGAGGTCTTGTTACAGTTGTGGAGGGTGTTGGTGAAGCTACAGTTGGTCTTCTTACCTAAAAAAATGGTATTGTAGCATTGAAGCAAGTCCAAAGGAGATTTATCAGGCTAATTCCTGGCATGAGAGAGTTTTCCTATGAAGAAAGGCTAGACATTTTTGGGTCTGTATTCCCTGGAATTTTGAAGAATGAAGGGTGACCTTATTCAAACATATAAGATCCTGAGGGGTCTTGACGGGATAAGATGTTGAGATGTTTTCACCAGTGGGAGAGTCACAAACAAGAGGACATAGTTATAAACTAAGGGGCCAGTCATTTAAAACTGAGGTGCATAGAAACTTCTCTCAGAAGGTAGTGACTATCTGGAATTCTCTGTCCCTGAGGGTGATTGAGGCCAGATCATTAGATATATATAAGGCAAGCTAGATAAATATTTGAAAGACTGAGAACTTGACAGTTATTGGGAACTGACACAGAAGAGGAGTGGAGGCCGCCATACATCAGCCATGATCATATTGAATGACACCACAGGCTTGAGGGACCAGGTGGCCTTCTCCTGCTCCTATTTTCTTCTGTTCCTGTGTTCCTTGAACATACAAGGCAGAGATTAACAGACTTTGAATTACAAGGGAGTCAAAGGGCATGGGGAGAGTCCAAGGAAATAGTGTTGAGGCCAAAGTTGAATCAGCTGTAATGTTATTGAATAGCAGAGAAGGATCGTCAGGCTGAAAGGCCTGCTCCTACTCCTCTTTATTATGTTCTTTCCTTTGAGTGGTCTCCCTCTGTCGCACCTGACTTCCAGCTCAGCACCCAGTCTGATCTTTGACCACCAGATGTGAAGCACACTTTGTCTGAGAAGAGATAGAATTAAGGATTATTTGCAGAGATTCACCCACCTGGCACTGTGGTGTGTTTCACAAAGGCCACATTTCCAGCACCTTCCTTCAAACATCTGGAAAGAAATAACCAGATGTATCAGTTTCTATAAAGGGCAAGTCACTTCTTTACCCAGAGTGTCAAAGGGGCTCTGTGACATAGTAAATAACTTCCACAAGTCTCCAGCAGGATTAGACTGTGAATAAAATGAAATCAAGAGGTGGTTTTGTGCCAGCTGTTTTCATATTTATTTATGAAGAAAGGGCAACATATAGAGAAACCTATAATATTATCAACAACTCCATTGAAGAAGGAACAAACTCCTCCTGTCACACAGACAAGTTTCCACCATACCATAAACACTGCTCTGCATAGTATTCACACATAGGACTGTCTTATCACCTTCTTTCACACAGTGCTGCCAAGAAAGGAGATAAAGAGAAGGTTAGGTGAGATGGACGGAGAACCAAAAGGGGAAATTGGCCCACAGGCTCAGCGCAGAGGATGATTTCCTCTTCAGTGGCAAATAACAGCAAGCAGTACAATGACAACTGTTAACAAGCCAGCACTTATCGCCCAAACCTTAGTTACCTTTGAGGTAGTGCTGGTTGCCTAATTTTTGAACTGCTGCAGTCCACTTGTGAAACCATTCTCACTCACAGGGAGTTCTGGGATTTTTACCCAGTATGATGAAGGAACAGCAAGAAACGTCCAAGTTAGATCAGTATGTGACTTGGCCGTGATGGTGATCCCACGTACCTGATATCCTTGAACATCTAAGCAGTGGAGGCTGTGTGTTTGGGAGGTACTATTGGAGACAATATGGTGAGCTGCAGCAGTTCGGTCTGGGTGAGAACACACTGCAGGCATAAGGTGCTGAAGGTGGAGGGAGTGAATGTTTCAGCACATGTACAAAGTAGTCATCAAGCAGGTTGATTTGACCTGGATTGAACTGAGCTTTTCATGTGATGTTGGGGCTGCAACTTGGGGTAATACATCACACTCCTCACATGGCTTGTAGGTAACAAAAAGGCTCTGGGGAAGTCTGAAGATGAGCAAGCCATTGCAAAGAAATACAACTTACAACAGCAACTGAAGAATTGAAGTGAATTATTTCATTGGTTTTCTGGCGGATGATTGCCCCTAGACTGTTGAATGACAGAAGCACTGAATCAAGCTGTTGTGGATGTACCCTGCCCTGACCAACTCTTGTAGCACTTGTGGCCTCCAGCAGGTCAGGTACAATGACCATTTCCTGTGGTACTAGCTTTGGCTTCTGCCAGTATTGTCTTTGATCCTCAAAATAGCCCTAAAGCACAAGGTATGGTCCAAATTTTTTAAGAATGCCCCTAAAATCCCTGATGAATAATCCATCATTTAACCATCTTCCTTTCCACTCCTGCACATTATAGACACTCCATCTCTTTCACACGCATGTACACACACATTCCCTTTGCTCTTTACTATTCTTCTTTTCAATGCTATTCAATTGAAAATTTCCTCCAGTTCTCCTTATGGGTGTTCACCTGAGATATTAACTGTTGGCTCCTTCCACACCAGGGTTGGCTGGTTTTCATCATTTTGCAAGTGGATCAACAATAAAACCACTGACTTCAGAGGTTTGAAGTAATTTTAACCTTATTGTTAGTAGAGTCAAATTGTTCAACAGATGCTTAATATCAACTAGAGAAAAGAGGAAGAGATTTGGACTTGTTTAGACTAAAGCACATGTGATTAGCAGAGAAATGGAACTTGCTGTATTACAGAAACATCTAATGATGTAAAAAACGAGGAACACCTACCGAAATGCTCCTGAGTAATCGTAGTATGGTTCATCATGTGATCGTTTGCAGTGGTTCTCAGCTGTTCCTTTACACAGCTCACAGAGCTTAGGGAAAGTTGCCTTGGCACCTGGAACACAGCTGGAGGAGAAGAAATTTCCCACAACTGGAAACGAAAAGGAAATGAAGATGCAGTAAGTGACAATTGGATTCCACGCATGGGGAAAAGAGTTCAAAAATGCAGAAGACCAAAGTAACTTCAGCAAAGCAAAAAAAAAAAGGTCTTGCGTAGCAGACACGGTGGTGTAGCGGTTAGCGTGACCCTATTACAGCGCCAGTGACCCAGGTTCAATTCCGGCCACTGTCTGTAAGGAGTTTGCACGTTCTCCCAGTGTTTGCGTGGGTTTCCTCCGGGTGCTCCGGTTTCCTCCCACATTCCAGAGATGCACGGGTTAGGAAGTTGTGGGCATACTATGTTGGCGCCGGAAGCATGGCGACACTTGAGGGCTGCCCCCAGAACACGCTACGCAAAAGATGCACTTCACAGTGTGTTTCGATGTACACGTGACTAATAAAGATACCTTATCTTATCCTGTCTACCAGATTTTTTGTTGTGTGAACTTCCACACTCTCATTGTGGCTGTGACAGCCCTACCCTCAGATAATCCCACCTCACCTCCACCCCCCCCCCCACCCCTATGGTTATAGCAGTCTAAAATCCAGCTCATTTTTCCCACTGTGGCCAAGATAGTCAGAGCACAAGCTCATCCCTCCACATTCTCACTATGGCTGCTACAGTCCTGGCCTTAGCTAATTCCTCTACACCAGCTTAGCTGTGAGAGTCCTAGTCTGCAGTGATACTGTTCCAGACAACTGTCTGCTGTCTTGTAGCCAGCAGATTCGGACACTACTATCAGACCTGTCTTTGATCCAGGTCTTCTGTCCCTGTTCCCTCCACACAAATAAGCACCAAAAGGCAGAGGTAAAAAAATCAGAGAAAGGAAGAACAGAGAGAGGAAACGGGGAGTCAAAAGAGTGGGGGGAGAGAGACACACAAACGGAGAGTGAGTGAATCAACAAAGGTAAGAGAGCCAGTGGTTACTATTAGAAGGTAATAACAAAGAGAGGGAAAGAAATTCCAGCAGAGAGAGGATAAAACAGAAAACCTGAAGGGAGAGTGTGACAGAAAGGAGATAAAGAGACGGGTAGGTGAGAACTGAAGGAGGAACTGTTAGTTTGAAAGACCAAGGAGGAAGAAGGGAAGTGAAAGATATTTTCAGTAAAGATTGTAGGAACAAGTCAAAAGGATGACAGATATAGTTGGGAGCCTCACTACAGCAAAATCTGATCCATCAAATCTTACTTTTTTTATCACTTGAGATAAATGCGCATAAGCCTGAGTTTTGAAATCACCTCCTAAAACATTGGTCAGAAATTCAGATGCACAATCTGTGATTCATTGCTCATTATGGCAAGATAAAGTGGGAGAGTGCGCACTATAATTTCAGATGTTCTCTGTCCGCGATAAGGCGCTAAACAATTCATGTAATTCTGCAAAATTAGCGCTGTACAATACGGTTCTCATTATACATTCCAAGATATTTTTAGAGCCATTATTGCGTTGCCATGTCGTGACTGGTGCACTGTTACCTCTGGACTTTTCTTTATATCCTTCTGCTAATCCTATTTCATTTACTGCATAATTGCAGCATACATTAGTCCAATGCATTGCGCCTGCTGCTGAGTTCGATGACATCCTTGTGTGAAGTTCTTCTACCTTGTATATTCTAAACATTGAGATGTTTTTTGAGAGTATAAGGAAGTACAACATTTTACCTTCTTCAATGGGGTTAACTCCATTCCAAGATGTTAGGTTGTGTTTCAAAATCGTTCCTATTGGGATAATCCAGCCAGCAGATTTGCCCAGGCCGGTGTGGCAGGATTTTTTGCCCATTAGATCTTGGAACCCAAAGTTGCTTCCTTGCTTTACTACTGCTACAGCATAGTAACAGGATTTCCCTGTAGCAATATAAAATGTACCGTCCATCATATTCAGATTCAGATTATTTTATTGTCATATACACCAGGGTGCAACGAAATTCCTTCTCGTATGAAGCTCACAGAGTAAACAATGTACATGGTATTAATAAATAAAACAATAAATACAAAGATGAGTGCAAAAACAGCAGAATGGTGCAAATATTGTAGTGCAAACCGAAGTACTGCAAAAAGAAATGCTGAAGTGACAATAACGGAATAACCGAGGGAGGTAGAATTAAGAATACAGGAACTATTAGAACCATAGATAATACCAACTGTATTTAAATATAATGCCAATATTCTACTTATTATACTCATGAAATAAGATGCTTGTGGAATCTCTGCTGAAAGCCACAGACACAAATTTTAAGGTCAAATGCCTTAAAGTGTTGTAATAGAGAATTACTTTCAAGAACACTGTAGAAAGGATAGTAACAGTGATACTGAGAACAGCAGAGATGGGTTCATTGCAAATTAATGGAATAATTATTAAAGAGGGCTTTTGGCTGTTGTACAGATTTTTTTGGATGGGAGTATTAAATGTTATAAAGATCTCTATATGTTATAAATGTAATAAGGATCAAAATGGCAAATGGAATATTGGCCTTCATTGCTAGAGGGATTGATTTTAAGAGCAGGGAGGTTATGCTGCAACTGTACAGGGCACTGGTGAGGCCGCACCTGGAGTACTGCATGCAGTTCTGGTCTCCTTACTTGAGGAAGGATATACTGGCTTTGGAGGCGATGCAGAGGAGGTTCACCAGGTTGATTCCGGAGATGAAGGGGTTAGCCTGTGAGGAGAGATTAAGTTGCCTGGTGCTACACTCACTGGAATTCAGAAGAACGAGAGGGGATCTTATAAAAAAATATAAAATTATAAAAGGGATGGATAGGATAGAGGCAGAAAGGTTGTTTCCACTGGTAGGTGAGACTAGAACTAGGGGACATTGCCTCAAGATTTGGGGGAATAGATTTAGGATGGAGATGAGGAGGAACTACTTTTCCAAGATAATAGTGAATCTGTGGAATTCTCTGCCCAGGGAAGTAGTAGAGGGTACCTCATTAAATACAGTTAAGACACAGTCAGATAGATTTTTGCATAGTAGGGGAATTAAAGGTTATGAGGAAAGGCAGGTAGGTGGAGCTGAGTCCACGGCCAGATCAGCCGTGATCTTATTGAATGGCAGAGCACACTTGATGGGCCAGATGGCTTCCTCCTGCTTCTATTTCTCATTTACTTTTAACTTGTGATGAACCATTCTCCAGTCATTTCACAGGTTATAGAAATGACTCAAAAGGGGTCTACCACAGATTATACAGTGAGTTCTACAGATCATAGAGATGTCTCTGGAGAAGATTCTATCACTGGTTATGATGATGACTGGAGAGGGGTCTACTGCAGATTGTAGAGGACTCTGATCTGGGGTCTGTCATAGATTATAGAGGTGACTAGAGAGGGGTCTGTCACAGGTTATAGAGAACATTGGGGAGGGGTTCTGTCAGGTTCCTTTCCCGACTGCAGGTTACTATGATAACATCTCTGGTCTGTCCTGCCAGCAATGCAGGATATATTGAGAAATTATGACAGAGGATTCTAGGATATTGATTCTAAGGTATAATTCTTTGAGTACGACTATGACAGGCTATTCCTTGGCTAACCTGTGGAACAGCTCCCTCAACTCAGATGTTTGTAAAGAGGATTCTGCAAAGCTAACTGGGGCTGAGAAGAACGTTGCCGTGTCTCTAACTAATGACTTGGGTAGTCTATTCAGTTTTATTCAGCAGTTTGGTACCAACTGGTCCGGCGTATGGATTAGAAAGTAGTCGATGCTCTGTTTGTGAATTAAGTCACTTTCACTCCTGGTTTTATTCACCATGTGTTTTAAGATAGTGTTTTTTGTCCAACTGAATGAGTTACTAGGCCATTTCAGTGCCAAACACAATTCTGTGCTCTGGAATCACATGCAGCCAGAAACAGGTAAAGGTGGCAGATTTTCATCTGGGAAGACATTACAAATAATGCAGTGACTATCCCTCTCATTTGCAGTCATGCTTTTGCTCTCAACATCTGATAATTGTTTACCTGCAGTCTTTTCGGCTATGATTGGCTTAAGACGCGGCTCAGGCACGAGACCTCCTGCATATATATCTCCCCCATCCACAGTTATAGCATCTGCTTTTCGATTCTGAGAATCAGAAATATGAATGTGGTTAAATGGGCTCCCTGTCCCTTCCTTCTAATCAGCCAATACTTCGGACAAAAGGAGTTCTCTCATTAACTCTGTTTCTCTTTCCACAGATGCTGCCTGCCCTGATGAGTGTTTCCAGTATTTTCAGGACTTTGACATTGTTCTTCCCCATTTTCTTTCATATTATTGTGTTCATAAAATCCATTTCACCATTGTTTAGTCTACACTTCCCAAAGCTGGGTTTGTTTCCTGTATATTCAGCATTTTGACAATAAAGAAGTTCTAATTGACATCTAGTAAGATTTACATGGATAAATGCCTTCCTTTTACTTCCTGTAAACTGATCTCTCATATGTCAGTCTGTTTAAGGTAATCTATCTGGCATGACTTCTATCACCAGTTTGTTGTCTAAGTAATTTCTAACTACTGATTCAAAATGTGTTCTACTTTTACACCTCATGTGGCCTTTTTCTCCATTCTTGCGGCAAATTCTTTTCTATCTTTTTCAAATTTGTTGAGAACTTGACAAGACAAGACAAGATATCTTTATTAGTTACAAGCACATCAAAACACACAGTGAAATGCATCTTTTGCGTAGTGTTCTGGGGGCAGCCCGCAAGTGTCGCCACACTTCCGGCGTCAACATAGCACGCTCACAACTTCCGAACCCCTACGTCTTTGGAATGTGGGAAGAAACCGGAGCACCCAGAGGAAACCCACACAGACACGGGGAGAACGTACAAACTCCTTACAGATGGCGGCTGGAATTGAACCCGGGTCTCTGGCACTGTAATAGCGTTACACTAACCGCTGCACTACTGCACCTGCCCTTAGGAATAGTAAAGGGAAAAAAAACTGGTGGGAGTTGTCTATAGGCCACCAAATAATAACATTACAGTGGCACGGGCAATAAACCAAGAAATAGATGTAGCTGAGGATGCGGAGCGTCTACAGAGAGACATAGATAGGTTAAGTGAGTGGGCAAGGGTTTGGCAGATGGAGTACAATGTTGGTAAATGCGAGGTCATCCACTTTGGAAGCAAAAATAGATGATCAGATTATCATTTAAGTGCTGAAAGGTTGCAGCACGCTGTTGTTGTGCAGAGGGACTCGGGAGTGCTTGTGAATGAATCGCAAAAGGTTGGTTTGCTGCGACTGTACAGGGTACTGGTGAGGCTGCACCTGGAGTACTGCACGCAGTTCTGGTGTCCTTTCTTGAGGAAGTATATACTGGCTTTGGAGGTGGTGCAGAGGGAGGTTCACCAAGTTGACTCTGGAGATGAGGGCGTTAGCCTAATGAGGAGAGATTGAGTCACCTGGGACTATACTCCTGGAATTCAGAAGAATGAGAGGGGATCCTATATAATATATAAAATTATTAAAGGGATAGATAAGATAGAGGCAGGAAGGTTGTTTCCACTGGTAGGTGAGACAAGGACTAGGGACGTAGCCTCAAGATTTGGGGAGTCAGTTTAGGACGGAGATGAGGAGAAACTGCTTTTCCCAGAGAATAGTGAATCTGTGAATTCTCTGCCCAGGGAAGCAGTAGAGGCTACCTCATTAAATATATTTAAGACATATCACATGTGACATTTATGACATATCACATGGTGATGCCTTTGTACTTTTCACTTCAGTGACATCTGATCAGAGTGGTGAGACATATATCACGAAGTAAAGTAAAGTCACTCCATCTCCCTCTGTTGCAAGTTCCCTTTTGGCTAAGAAGCAAATCCTCAGGCTTAATTTATACCACAAATATTCTCAAATCCAGGGTTCCAGTATAGAAATCTACCTTGCCTAGATTCACTACCCTAGAGAATAGGTTACAGGGAACTAAATGGAAGAAAGGGATTAATGGGATTACAGGATTGGACTGAAAGCCAGCATAGTCTTGATGGCTAACATAACATATGAAAATAACCAGATGCTGTTGGGATAGCACAATGATGCTGCTGCCTCACAGCTCCAGAAACCCAGGTTCGATCCTGGCCTCTGGTGCTAATTACATGAAGTTTGCATGTTCTCCCTGTGATCATGTTGGTTTCCTCTGGGTTCTACTGTTTCCTCCCACATCCCAAAGACGTGAAGGATGGTAGCTTAACTGGCTACAACTGGGGGTGGGGTGGCTGTTGGGAACTTGCCTTCGTGTCGGGTGGATGACAGAAGAATCGGGGGGAGTTGATGAGTCATGTAAAAGAAAGTAGCTTGTGGGAATAAGTGGAGGAATGTGACAGGGGGAGTGTTCTGAAAGCCAGCACAGATTTGATGGGCTGAATGGCCTTCTTCTGTGTCATATGAGGAATATCGGTATCTGTGTCTGTTTCCACACGTTCCCACATTCATGTTGGAGGGATACCATCAGCTGGGCAGTAGTATGGCTTGTCCTGGGCAAAGAGGGGTTTGCAGTCTTGAAACATTAGACATAACTATACCAAGCATATTACCAGGTATTATACAGCTCCAGGTGACCACAGCATCTTATAGGCTCATCTGCTGACCCAACACCAGGAGCTATTGGCCACTTTGTAGCACTGTTTGTAATTCTGTTTGTAATTTTTTAACAAAAAAGAAATATTCTAGGATGATGGCTCACATGTTGTTAAGGCAACTGAAGTTAAATTTGGGTTCAGTGGTTTTACATATCTCACAACAGATTAATGGGGATGGGATGGAAAAGTTGTGAAGAAATGTTGTGGTGTAGATGTGGAAGAGGGGTCAAAGCACAAACCATATATATATGGGTGACAAACCTGCTCACATCAGTCCCACGGCACCCATAACAGAAAGGATGTGGAAGACCTAAACTTAAAAATCTTCAGAATACTTATCAATGGCCTTTACTGAACACCTTGAATAATGAATCTTTTTCTCCAACATCACCTCAGCATGCCAATACTCTATGAGCTGATACCTGCTGGAAGGTACACTCCATAGACAAGATGCTTTCTGATAAACCTTTCCTCTACCAACAGCTCATTCAGTTAGAGGGAGGGACTAGCAGCAGAGGGGACTTGTGTTCAATGGGCTTGGGGAGACTCAGTTTAGAATTATAAAACAAACAGTGCCATCTGCTGTTCTAATTGTACTGCAACTCAAGTAATTAAATGCTTGGGATACAAAGGAGACACAAGAGGTTGCGGATGCCAGAATCTGGAGCAACAAACCATCTGCTAGAGGAACTCAGTGGGTCGAGCAATATCTGTGCGGGAAAAGAAATGGTCAATGTTTCAGGTCAAAACCCCGCATCAGGACTGCTCGACTCACTGAGTTCCTCCAGCAGATTGTTTGTTGTGTTTGGAATACAAACTTCTGCCAAGTCCAAATAAAGCTTTACCTTGATAGCAGTCAAACAAGCTGCAGTCGAGTCCTCGATTATACATTGAAAGTTGAAGAAATGCTTTGACATTGCATCCTTCAAATCATTGCATTTTGACAACTCTGCTGTTGAGATTGTACACCATGTAATCTTTTCATCATCTGCAAATGAAAACGCTGCAAAAAGATTTAAAAAAGGGCATCAGAGAACAATTAGCAAAGGGGGAAGTAGCACAGAAATTATACGAGGTTCAGAATGAAAGATATGGTGATTATATAGGGCAAAGACCACAATGGTTTTGCGGGGACACTAAAAGCACAATGGTTCTGTAGGAGGCAAAAAGGTAAATAGCAGTAGTACAGGAGAAAGGGAAAGGAACATCATACAGTTAAACTGCAAAGTTATACAGAATTGAAAACAATCAATAAAAACACAGGATAGAAGATGACAGTGATTATACAAAGGAGACAATTAATATACAGCTCAGTACATTAATTCTGTGAGGGAGAGAAGAATACATTTGTATATCATCTTTTATGCCAAAGCACCTCAATGATCATTCTTGCCAAAATACTACTTTAAGTGTACTGGATATTCAGTAGCCAACTTCAGCAAAGGTGAGTGTGGGTGCATCAATCCATTTTTGGAAGCAGTGAGGGGTGGAGAGGGAAATTATCAACAATAAGTAGAAGGAGAGAGTGGAGTGAATTTACGGTGAAAGAAAAGGGGGAAGGTTAGATTGGATTTATTGGTAAAGAAATAGAGAAAAATAACATACAGGGGACTACATGAACAGCGAGATATAGGAAAAAAGGGAGGGGGGAGAGAGGGAGGAAGGAAGAAAAGAAGACAACAACATAGTGTTGGGTCTGCTGTTGTTCATCATTTATATTAACAATTTGGATGAGAATGTAGGTGGCATGGTTAGTAAGTTTGTGGATGACTCTAAAATTGGTGGTGCGGTGGACAGTGAAGGTGGTTATCTAAGATTACAGTGGGATCTTAAGCAACTGGGCCAGTGGACCAAGGAATGGCAGAAGGGGTTTAATTCAGATTGTATTTTGGTAAGATAAGCCAGGGCAAGCCTCACACAGTAAGTGGTAGGACCCTGCGGAGTATTTTAGAACAGAGAGACTAAAGGGTACAGGTGCATAGTTCCTTGAAAGTGGCAACACAGATGAAGAAGGAATTTTGCACACTTTTCTTCATCATTCAGAATATTGAGTACAGGAGTTGGGACGTCATGTTACACCTGTACACAACGTTGGTAAGGCCACATTTGGAGTACTGCATGCAGCTCTGGTCTCCCTGCTTTGGAAGAATGTTATTAAACTGGAGAGGATGCTAAAAAGATTTACGAAGATGTTACCAGGACTGGAGGGCTTGGGTTATAAGGCGAGGCTGGATAGCCTAGGACTTTTTTCCCTGGAGCATATGAGACTGAGGGGTAGACCTTAAAGAGGTTTATAAAATCATGAGGGGCAGAGATGAGGTGAATAGCCACATTCTTTTCCCAGGTAGGGAGTCCCCAAAACTAGAGGGGCATAGATTTGAAGTGAGATGGGAAAAAATTTTAAAGGGACCAGAGGGGCAACTTTTTCACACAGAGAGTGGTGAGCATATGGAACAAACTGCCAGAGGAAGTGGTAGAGACAGATAAACTTAGGACATTAAAAGGCATTTGGACAGTTACATGGAATTGAAAAGGTTAGAGGGATATGGGCCAAACACAGGCAACTGGGACTAGCTCAGTTAAGCAACTTGGTCGGCATGGATCAGTTGGGCAGAAGGGCCTGTTTCTGTGCTGCACAGCTCTATGACTCTATAAAGGAGAGAGTGAACACATCAATGACACAGAAGGGAAAGGATTCTAATTGTAGAGGAAGGGCAAACATCATGTACAAAAGCAAGACAGAGATGCAGAGAATTATAGAGAAAGACAGGGAATTTTGCACATTGGATGAGGAAAGAACTTTGAGCAGGACTCCAGGAACGTATCCGCCACTATCCTTCAAATGATACTCAGACATCCAGCTGAGTGAGCTTTGCTTCAGTCGTTATGTACAATATTGATTCTGGACTATTGCAGCAAATTGAACTCTGGTTCATTTGAGGAACTAAAAATTTAAGATATATATTTACATCTGGAAATGAAAAGATCTGTATGGAAATATAGCATCAATTAAAATTCCAGCAAAACAAACAAACATCATACTCACAAATAATTGCAGCGAATATAACACTGTGGAGATACACCATCTCGTCAAACCATGGAGTGACGGAATAGAGAAATTGTGTGGCTCTGTCACAAACCTGCTGTGCAGTTGTTTGTAGCAGGACTTTGTATTCCTCTCTCCTTTATAAAGTCTAGGGAATGAGACACACTGACGTTGGTCTGCTTGGGTTATATTTCACAGGTACATTCACTGAAACTCAACCCACCTGTGCTACCTACAAATAAACCATTGTTTAAACCTCAAGGAATGTAGTGAAGGAACAGAGTGTAATCTCCAAGGGAACTAGGAGGGGATTTCCTGTTAATTCTAGACATTAGTTCATTTCATAAATAAAAATAATGTTGTTTGGGCATTCAGAGAACATATTTCCTATCATCTGGTTTTCTGTATTTCATCCTTGTCCTTTTGTTATCCATCATTACATTAAACGTTTTATTTGCTTAACTTATTTAGCTATTCTTTCATTCACTTTTTTTTTGCCTTCGCCCTATTTAGAATTGTTTTTATGTGACACTGGTATGCAAACTCATTACTCACCTACACCAGAACATTCTATGCACGATTTCAAGTTGAGAAATATTGTCTTAAATCACAATAGTGATGTCATTTCTGGCTTTCTGTATTGAGCTGAGAGCAGATTTTTTAAAGGCTTCACATATTCTTTACATAGTTGTGGAGACAATCTCTCTGCTTTGGTCTGGCAGTTCTGTAGCCATTCAACAATGTTCTTTTATCATTTTTGTCTATCTGTTTATCTTTTCCTTGTCAAGTATTGACACTTTGTTGCTTGTGACAATAAGACGTTGACTGATTTTCTAAAATTTCTTCCATTTGTATTTACTTTCCTTCCTCTTACGATTTATTTTGTAATTTGTTTTTTCCCACTATTTCCCAATTCTTCTTCCTCAACCTACCTTTTAACCTTTGTTTCTTTCTCGTATTTTGCAACTATTTACCAATACTAGGGAGAGATGTAGCACTCTTTATAATGGGGACTCCTGGATGAGATATTGGACTCAGTAGCATAAATTTCTGAGTGCCATTAACAGTCTTACAGCTCCAAAATGACATCCAGAACAGACTTGTTGGGCAAATTACTTTTGGACACCACAATGGTGATTGCAAGCTTGCAGTCAAAGTCCATCCCAAGTATGTAAAGCAAGCAGATTATGATATCAAACACTGATTCAATGCTAGCAATGCCAAATTGTTATATCAATAGGAAGAATTCAACAAACAACCAGCATATAATTAGTTGATGACCCCATTAAATCATTTTGCAATTGGTCCCCTGTCTTAACCTTGCATGATTGGATGTGTTTAGAAGTTCAGGGAGGTGCTCTGGAGTTAATTAATGGAGTCATCAACTGCTTTCAGGTTAATTGCTTGTTGCCTTCTTACCATTGGTACAATTCTTCAAGGATTTTGCCCTTTCTTTATGCATTGTTTCAAATTGTATAAGTCCAAAGGGACTGTTGTGGTAAGTGATGAAAGACTTCTTGCCAGCCAAGGCTTGAGCAAAATCCAGCCAGTTCAACATGTGAGTGGTTTAATGGACATTCCCTTGGACAGCAGCACACAGGGTGAAGGAGAAGAGGCCACATAGAACTGGAAAAACTGCTGGAAGAGAACGATAGTCTCACCCATCTGATTCTCACCAAGGAACAATGCACAAGGTGCCTGCTCTTCTGTAAGGATGCACTCCTTTGTTGGAGTTAATAGTGGGAGTTATTGGCTGTGTGGCGAGCAGAATACCTTTACAAAACATGATGGGAAAGGAAACCAAGTTTACATGAGTGTCACTTTGTTGTGAGAAGGTAAATAGAGGCAGCCAAATAAGCTTCAGGATTACTTGACTTTTGTGGCCAGAAAGGTGAATAAGTTAAGGATGCGTTAGAGGTGCCAAAGGCGAAAGCAGCATTTCGGCAGTTAGACAAGTAGAAATGCATATGTAGACATGTTACAAAATGGATAGTAGTCACATATGTCATAAAATGGAGAACTGACTAGAGTTTGACCACATGTCTATGATCTCACAGACAGAACTGATCAGCTGGGTCTCCTTTAACAGCACTGAGGCAGTTTGAGCTGGATACACAAGATCATAGAATACTACAGCCATTGTTTTAGCTCAGAGATATTGAACAAGGTGCCTGGTAAACATCATGGGATGACCCAGAGTTGTTTACCATCTGTGCATGAGATGGTTAAACCATCTCTTATACCTTATGAGACAGCTGGTTGGATATGCATGTAACGTATGTAATCAATTGTTAATATTATTTGTCTGTAGCCAACCAGGGATGAACTGGAAAAATGTATAATAATTGATTTTTTGTTTGTTCTGTGAAGTTGTCTGAAATACACACAGCTTCTCCACCAGAAACACATCAATATAGTCATTAAAATACTTACATAATTAATCTTTGGTGCTTGAAATGGTTCTGGGTCTTGTGTGATTCCTCAGTCACTCAATTCCTCTCATAGTTTGCTGTAGTTGACAGGATAGGTGGGTGGAATAGACCAACATGGAAGTGTGAGGTGAGAATGGTAACACTTTCAGCTGTGTGATTCTTAAATCACTTGATTCCCCCAACCAAGGGATGAGAAAATAATGGAGTAGATGAGTCCTGTTCACCTGAGCCTTGGACAAATGACATCAGAGTGACAAGCTCTTGGACCTGATGTGGGGAACTTGTGTGAGAAGATGTAGATCAAGACCCTATGGGTTGCCTTCAGCTTGAAATGAAGGGAAGCATTCAGGGTGAGATAGTGACCCTGTGATCCATCCTAAGATGAGGGGGATGTGAGAAACTGGACTGGCAAGCTGGCAAAACAATTCCATATATGGAAATAACTCCGTTTTCATCTTTTTGATTGGGTTAATTGAGAAATGGGGACTGTTAGCATTCAGTAACATCAGGAGAAAACATATGAACAAAGGAAAGCCGGGAATGTGAGAGTGAGAACCCAGGAATAACCTTGTAGAAGGAGGTGCCTGAGTTTGGAATCCAACCAGAGGTCACCTTGCATGGGTAGTACCTGATCCATTACCTGGAGGAGGGAACAAAATGTAATATTTCCAAGTTTGCCGATGATATGAAAACAGGTGGCAGAGCATGTTGTGATGAGGACATTGTGAATCTGCAATGGGATCTGGATTGATTGAGTGATTGGCTGAAAACCTGGCAAATGGGGTTTAATGTGGGGAAGTGTGAGCTCATCCACTTCAGTAAGTGGAATCTAAAGGCCAATTGTTAACTAAATGAAGAGAGACTGCAAATGAGTGAAACACAGAGGGATCAAAGTGTTCTAGGGAATGAATCACAAAATGTTAGCAGGCAGGTCCAACCAGTAATTAAGAAGACAAACAGCATGTTGACTTTTATTGTGAAGGGGTTGGAGTTTAAGATCAGGGAGTTTTTGTCACAGTTGTACAGGGTGTTGATGAGAACACACTTGGAAAACAGCATTGTTTGTGCATTGGGTTCTTTCCAATTAAGATGGAGATAGTTACAGTGTCTCACTATTTACTTTTCCTTTGTATAAGAGAGGTCACTGAGGACTCCTATTAATAGAGGTCTCTAAATTTTATTCTTGTTTACCTGAGATCAATAAATAGAGAAAGGAAGAATGTGCAGCTTATGCCCCAGACTTGTGAAGAATCTACCTTCTCTGCTTCCATTGACCTTTGAGGAAACATTCCATAGACTCACAACCTCTGAGAGAAAAAGATTCACTTTATCTGCATCTCAAATGGTGTCTTAAACACCATTTGTTCTGGATTCTCCCACGAGAGGAAACATTCTCTCTAAATCCACCCTGTCCGGGCCTCTCAGGAAATTATGTATGAAGTCACCACTCTCACTCATGAGACAACCTGCTGGGATTGCAGACTTCCCATAGTACAGGTTGTCGTTGATTCCATGCTTTACCAGTGTTGTCCTGTCACTGAACTGATGGGAATTCTATTTCCCCAACACCCAATGGGTGCATTACCACAGGCAGTGAACCATGCATTCCAGTGCCCAGTGGCACCTGCATTATAATTGCCCCCTGCCCTGGTTACAGGCCATGTGCCCTGTGTCACACCATGTGCAGATCCCACCACACTGCTGTTCTCTGAATTACGCACACTGAGCTGATGATTGCGAGTGTGAAATCAAGTGATGGAGTTCCGTTTACCTTTGCTGTGTCTTTGCTGTTCATTTGGTGCCTGGTTAGATCATACTTCAGTTATAGAGGCGTAGAGTCATAGAATTATATAGCAGGGAAACAGGCCTTTGGTCCAACATGTCCTTGCTGACCAGCATGACTATCTGAACTTGTTCCATTTACCTGTGCTTGGCCCATTTCCCACCCCCCCCCCCAAGTTTTCCAATCCATGTACCTGTCTAAATGTCTTTTAAATGCTGTAATTGCATCCAACTTTACCACTTCCTCAGGCAGCTCGTTCCATATACCCACCATCCTCAGAGTCATACAGCATGGAAACAGGCCCTTTGGCCTATTTGAGTCCATACCAACCATCAAACATGCATTTACAGTAATCCTATTTTATTCGCCTCACATTCCTATTAACTCCCCTCAGATTCTACCACTCACCTGTCTGTAAATGACACACCATGGGCTTGTGTGTTGTGGCTGTCCTACCAAAGCCTGGCCTCTGCTTACCTGCCTGGATTGTCCTCCTACGTCAGCCACCAATCTGAGTTCCAGCAAATCCCACACAGATGGTCGGACATGCTGCTTAGGGCCTGGACACCCACCCATGCCAATCACAAGCCCCTCCCCTTAGCTCAGATACTGCTTCCTTTGCCAAGTCTGATCAGGAAGCCAGGTTGGGTTCTGGCAAAATGGTTGGAGTTACCCTAATGGATGGAACTAAACCCAGAACCACAAGATCACAGGAGTCAGTCATTACCTGAATGGTCAGGCAACCCATATATTCACTCACACAAGAGTCAAAATCTACTATCCTTTATGGCCAAGTGTTTTCTCTTGTAGCCACATTGCATTATTTCCTGCCTCCACATTTTTCACTTCCGTTAGCTTCTCTGGCAGGCTAAACTAGCCTTGGCCAAATGTGTAAAATCAAAGTCTGTACAGGTAATGCCTTTGACAATTGGTTCAGAAAAATAATTAGCGGGAGAACCAAATTGGATGAAAGTCCAGGTCAATGAGCAATGGGTCACACAGTACTCCCCTAACAAAGAAACATCTGTCAACCTGACGCTGTAACAAGACACCAGCAGTGCACCTTCAATTCCAAATCAGGAACTGAGCCTCAAGTAACAGTTCAGCAAAAGGTGTTCAGCAACTTTGAGCTTTCAAACCTGTTCTGAAAAAGATGACTTCTGAGTGTATAGTTCCTTTCTTATCTACCAAAACCTGCAGCGTATGACCACCCTGAATGGAAGAGTGTGCTTGAGAATTGTAATTGCTTCCCAAGTCTGGAATCAGTGCTGGAAATCACTATTACACATTCCTACAACTGTGGAAGGTATAAAATCCCACTCAGTCAGACATGTTCTGCCCAGAATTAATGGATTAGTAATAAGTTAATAAGGAAGAATGAAAGACAGCTAGATGGAATTAAGGCTCCCAAAATTCTGATTCCCAAAATCCCCTTCTTGCTGTTCATCAAGACAGGATTTCAATCAATCTAATGGCTCCATCAGCTGTGCTGGTGTAACGTATTTTGGGGTGGACCTTGGAAAATGCTGGGAATGCTGGTAGGCTCCAACTCCTGTAACGTTAATAGGACACCAGGAGCTTCAAAGCAAGGATCTGTGCTTTATTCTGGTCTAACAACAAGGCACCCACACATCAAGGGCGGCATGGTAGCATAGTAGTTAGTGTAATGCTATTACAGCGCCAGTGATGGGTTCAATTCCGACCACTGTCTGTAAGGAATTTGTATATTCCGCGTGGGTTTCCTCCAGGTGCTCCGGTTTCCTCCCATGTTCAAAAGACGTACGAGTTAGGAGCTGTGGGCATGTTATGTTGGCGCCTGAAGCATGGCGACACTTGCGGGCTGTCCCCAGAACACTCTACACAAAGATGCAGTTCACTGTGTGTTTCAATGTACATGTGACTAATAAAAAAATCTTATAATATGGGATGCCTCTGTATATACACATAATGATATCACCATTCTCTAACCACATGACTTATCTATTACAGAACACTGGCTCAGAGTGCATTAACTTAACCACTATTGTACAATGCCCGGCATGCAGTACTGCCCAACATGTTACACAAAGAATTGCACATGTATTTGATTAGAATTGGTGTTGTGCGACTGGTTTCCTGTTCAAGTTTCAGGTCATGGACATCACTTTATTAGAGAATGGCAGATGCCTCGAAGAGTGGAAACATTGTCCACTTGGCTCAATAATTGGATCTTGATCCATCTCAGACCTCTCTTTATGGCTCCAAAGCAATATACATCAAGATAGCAATCATTTACGCTTTGAGGTGACGTTACATGGGGGCCTATGTCAGCGTGTGTTGAGGGTCTGACACTCTGACATTCTACTGAGGAAGATGCCCCAAATGTTGTGTGTAGTACAATAGGCTCTGTATGCACAATTTTACACAAAGGACTTCGCAATCTCACAGAGTGACACTGAGTGGAAAGAATGCTAATTAGAACTTGGAGGTTGTCAGTGGGGAAGACTAGGAGAGTGGAAGAATCCTAGTAGGGTTACCTATGAAATGATGTGTTGGGACATTTGGGGGTGGAGATGGTGTTGGTGTTGAGATTAATATTGGAGGAGTCTAATAGATTACAGGCTGGGGGAGGTTGGGCAGACTCAACGATCAGTGAGTTCAGGAAAGGGATTGGTGCTGAGGAGCTGCTTCTGGACTCCATTACTCTCTTGGCTTACAGGAGTGAGGTGAAAGCATCAACTTTTGACATCAAGGCAATATGTGACTTTTGGCAATAAAGAACCATTAAAACTGTTGTCAATGGAGATGAGCGTTAAAACTCTCCAGCTTGTGGATTTATACCTGTCATAGAAGAAAATTGTTGTGAATGGGGAGGACAGCCTTCTCAGTCCCAGCTTGTTGGTGCAGGAGTTCCTCAAGGCAGCACCTTGGGGACAAGTACTTTCAGATGCTTCATTAACCAACAAGTCAGAGTGATCACAGTTGATAGGATGGTTTCCAAATCTAGCAAGGCCTGGATAACATTCAGCCTTGTTGGGTTGTAAAGGAACATTTGCTCCACATAATTTCAGGCAATAACCTTCTATAGAGAGTCTGATTACCTCTTCTGACATTCAAGAGGATTAGTTTCAGTATCTTGGGGAACTTCTATCGTTTAACTGGGCCAGTCACACAAATACTCTAGCTCCTCAACCACATCTGAGGCTTGTGATTTACCTTCAGACTCTTCATGTCCTTCCACAATACAGAAGGAACTGTACTGTACTGCTTACAGTCTTGCACTGTACTGCTGCCGCAAAACAACAAATTCGCGATGTAGGTCAGTGATAATTCTGATTCTGAACAAGCCAGGTATGTGATATCAGGACAGCTGCAGTGCTGCGTCAATAATCCAAAAGATCTGGACTAATAATCTGGAGACAAGTGTTCAAATTCCAGCATTGCACCGGGGGAAATTAAATTCAGTTAATTAAATAAACCTGGAGTATAAAGTTAGTTTCAGTAATAGCAACCAGGAAACAAACTGATTCACTATAATCTCCTTTCAGGCAAGAAATCTTCCATCTCTAACAGGTGTCAACAACAATTTGACTGACTCCTAACAGTGTTCTGAAATGGCCCAGCAAGCCATTAGCTCCATGGGTTGGCTATTCAAGAAGCTGGACACCACCAGTGCAAAGGAATCCAATTGATCAGCAACTCACGTACTGGTTTAAATGTACCGCACCCCCACCCCCACCCCCGCCCCACCACCCTTCCCACTAACACCAGAGTATATCTATGGTGTATGCTGAACATATCTACAGGATGCATTGGAGCATTGAGCTGAACTTCCTTAGCAGAATCCCCAAACACAGTCCCCCATCTAGAGAAGGGGAATAGATGAATCGAAATGCCATCATTTCCAAACCATCCATCAACATGACCTGGAGAAATGATGCTGCTCTTTCATCGCTAGAACTCTCCACTGGCCAACACTGTGGCAGTGGTTAGAGTCGATCACTTTCCACAGTCTTGTAGGGACAGGTAACAAATGAATTTCTTGCCAGCAACAACCATATGCCAAAAATGAATATAAAAACAATTCTGCAAAGCTGTCAAAGTTCAGTGTTTCTAAACTCTACCTGCAAACATAGAAATTTACAGTACAGCAGGTTTTTGATCCCTTGTATCTATGTGGGTCTTTTTTAATATTAATTCTGCTTTCATACTCTCTCTCCAAGGCTCTGTATCCTCATAATTATTAAAATAATATTTACATTTGCCTTAAACGATGCAATCGTGTTTGCCCCCAACTATTCCCTGTGGCACAGTATTCCATATTGTGAATAACTCCTTACATTAAAAGCCATTCATTTTGGTAGCTCTGTTTAAAGAGCAGATTGAGTCGATAACCCTTTTACAGAAGGAGCCTGGGAGCCGTTGGAGCAGCGGGTCCCCTTCAGGTCTGGTGAGTGTCTTTTAAAAGCTTGTGTGTTTCGTGGGCTTTTCTTATACAGAAGGAGCCCGGGAACCGTTGGAGCAGTGGCTCCCCTTCAGGTACGGTGAGTGTCTTTTAAAAGCTTAATAAGTGGAGGGCAACTGAAGGGTTAAACAGAGTGTTGAGTGGTCGATTAAAGAGTGCAGTACTTGAGGTAATTGGCAGGGACAAATATAAGGAGGGGTATCTGAAGAGGAGTGGCCAGTGAGGAGCGGCTCAGGGTTAGGAGTGGAGCTCTGAAGCTTTGGCTCAAGAGGCTTCGGCGAGCAGAGGGTGAGGACAAGCTTGGCCCCAGAGAGGTAAGGCCGGTAAATTACTTTAATTTAAATAACTTAGGAATAGGTAGTGATGGCAGCAGTTAGGGCAGTCGTGTGCTCCGTATGCAGTATGTGGGAAGTCAGGGACAGCACACTTGTCCCTGATGACCACACCTGTAAAAGGTGCATCCAGCTGCAGCTCCTGACTAACCGAGTTAGGGAACTGGATCTGGATGAACTCCGGATCATTTGTGAGGCAGAGGTAGAAATAGACAGAAGTTTCAGGGAGATAGTCACCCCTAAAAGTCAGGAAACAGGTAACTGGGTGACTGTCAGGAAAAGGAAGGGATATAGACAGACAAGTCAGAACACCCCTGTGGCCGTTCCCATCAATAATAAGTATACTGTTTTGGATACTGCTGGTGGGGATGACCTACCAGGGACAAGTGGCGGTGGTCCTGTCTCTGGCACTGAGACGGGACCCTCAGCTCAGAAAGGAAGGAGGTAAGAGAAGAGAGCAGTAGTGATAGGGGATTCAATAGTTAGGGGGAACAGATAGGAGGTTCTGTGGGAGAGATCGAGAGTCCCGGATGGTCTGTTGCCTCCCTGGTGACAGGGTCCACAATATCTCAGATCAACTTCTTGATATTCTCAGGAGGGAGGGTGAGCAGCCAGATGACGTGGTCCACGTAGGGACCAATGACGTGGATAGGAAAAGGGAGGAGGTCCTGCAAAGAGAGTTTAGAGAATTAGGTGCAAAGTTGAAGGACAGGACCTCCAAGGTTGCAATCTCAGGATTGCTACCCGTGCCATGAGCTAGTGAGGCTAGAAATAGGAGGATTATGCAGCTAAACATGTGGCTAAGGAAATGGTGCAGGAGGGAGGCCTTCATGTTTCTAGAGGATTGGACTTTGTTCCAGGGAAGGTGGGACCTGTTCCGACGGGACGGTTTGCACCTGAACTGGAGGGGGACAAACATTCTTGCGGGTAGGTTTGCTAGTGCTGCTCCGGGGGGGTTTAAACTAGATTTGCAGGGGGAGGGGAACCAGACTGTTAGAACAGATAGTGAGGTGGAGGAGGAAAAGGGTCATGTGAGGACTGCAAGTATAAACAGAAATCAAAGGTTTGTACGTGATCGAAATGTTCTCAGGCGCATCTATTTCAATGCAAGGAGTATTGTAGGTAAGGCAGATGAGTTTAGGGTGTGGATTGACACGTGGGATTATGGCGTTATTATTATTAGTGAGGCTTGGATGCAGGAGGGGCAGGACTGGCAGCTTAATGTCCCAGGGTTCCGTTGTTTCAGATGTGATAAAGGGGGAGGAGTGGCATTACTAGTCAGGGAAAGTATCACAGCTGTGCGGAGACAGGACAGCCTGGAGGGCTCGTCTACAGAGGCCATATGGGTGGAGCTGAGGAACAGGAAAGGTGTGGCCACACTAATAGGGTTGTATTATAGACCGCCCAATAGTCAGAGAACTGGAAGAACAAATCTATAGTGAGATAGCAGACAGATGTAAGAAACAGAAAGTTATGATAGTAGGGGATTAACTTTCTACATATTGACTGGGACTCCCACACTGTGAAAGGGCTGGATGGCTTGGAATTTGTCAAATGTGTTCAGGAAAGTTTTCTAAATCAATATATAGAGGTACCAACGAGAGAGAATGCAATACTTGATCTCCTATTAGGGAACCAGACAGGTCAGGTAACAGAAGTATGTGTAGGGGAGCATTTTGGGTCCAGTGACCATAATGTCATTAGTTTCAAATTACTTATGGATAAGGACAGGTCTGGTCCTCGAGTTGTGGTTCTAAATTGGAGAAAGGCCAATCTTGTGGAAATGAGAAAGGATCTAGGAAGAGTGGATTGGGATGAGTTGTTTTCTGGCAAGGATGTGCTCAGTAAGTGGAAGGCCTTCAAAGGCGAAATTTTGAGAGTACAGAGTTTGCATGTTCCTGCCAGGATTAAAGGCAAAGTTAAAAAGCATAGGGAACCCTGGTTTTCAGGGGATATTGGCGATCAGTTTAAGAAAAAGAGGTGTATACCAGATATAGGCAACTAGGAACAAATGATGTACTTGAAGAGTATAGAAAAAGTAAGAAAATACTAAAAAAGAAAATCAGGAAGGCAAAAAGGAGACATGGGGTTGCTTTGGCAGATAATGTGAAAGTAAATCTGAAGGGTTTCTACAAGTATATGAAGAATAAAAGGATAGTAAGGGACAAAATTGGTCCCCTAGAAGATCAGAGTGGTCGTCCATATGTGGAGCCTCAGGAAATGGGGGAGATCTTAAACAACTTTTTTTGCATTAGTATTTATGCAGGAAATGGGCATAGTGGATATGGAAGGAAGGGAAACAAGCAATAGAGTCATGGAACATATAGAGATTAAAGAGGAGGAGGTGCTTGCTGCCTTACAGCGAATAAAGGTAGATAAATCCCCTGGGCCAGATATTTCCTCGGACATTGAGGGAGACTAGTGTAGAAATTGCAGGGGCCCTGGCAGATATATTTAAAATGTCCTTAGCCACGGGTGCAGTGCAGGAGGACTGGAGGGTAGCTCATGTTGTTCCGTTGTTTAAAAAAGGATCTAAAAGTAAGCCAGGTAATTACAGGCCAGTGAGCCTGACATTAGTAGTGGGTAAATTATTGGAAGGTGTTCTGAGAGATCGGAAATACAAGTATTTGGACAACCAAGGGCTGATTAAGAATAGTCAGCATGGCTTTGTGCGTGGTAGATCGTGTTTAACGAATCTTGTAGAGTTTTTCGAGGAGGTTACCGAGAAAGTAGATGAAGGAAAGGCTGTGGATGTTGTCCACATGGACTTTAGTAAGGCCTTTGACAAGGTCCCCCATGGGAGGTTAGTTCAGAAGGTTCAGACACTAGGTATCCATGGAGAGGTTGTAAACTGGATTCGAAATTGGCTGTGTGGGAGAAGACAGAGTGGTAGTGGATGATTGTTTCTCAGACTGGAGGCCTGTGACTAGTGGTGTGCCTCAGGGATCTGTGCTGGGGCTATTGTTGTTTGTTGTCTATATCAATGATCTAGATGATAATGTAGTAAATTGGATCAGCAAGTTTGCAGATGACACTAAGATTGGAGGCGCTGTGGACAGCGAGGAAGGCTTTCAAAGCTTGCAGAGGGATCTGAAACAAATGGAAGAATGGGCCAGAAAATGGCAGATGGAATTTAATGCAGACAAGTGTGAGGTGTTGCATTTTGGAAGGACAAATCAAGGTAGGTCATACACAGTAAATGGTAGAGCACTGAGGAGTGCGGAGGAACAAAGGGATCTGGGAGTTCAGATACATAATTCCCTGAAAGTGGCATCGCAGGTAGACAGGGTTGTTAAAAAAGGCTTTTGGCATCCTGGCATTCATAAATCAAAGTATTGAGTACAGGAGTTGGGATGTTATGGTGAGGTTGTATAAGACAAATTTGGAGTATTGCATGCAGTTCTGGTCACCTAGCTATAGGAAAGATATCAGTAAGATTGAAAGAGTACAGAGGAGATTTACTAGAATGTTGCCAGGTCTTCAGGAGTTGAGTTACAGGGAAAGATTGAACAGGTTAGGACTTTATTCTTTGGGGTGCAGAAGAATGAGGGGAGATTTGATAGAGGTTTACAAACTTATGAGGGGTATAGACAGAGTTAATGCGAATAGGCTCTTTCCACCTAAATTAGGAGAAATAAGTATGAGAGGACGTGGCTTTACGGTGAAAGGGGAAAAGTTTAGGGGGAACTTCTTCACTCAAAGAATGGTGGGAGTATGGAACGGGCTGCCATCTGATGTAGTAAATGCAAGCTCACTCTTGAGTTTTAAGAATAAATTGGATAGATACATGGACGGGAGAGGTCTGGAGGGTTATGGACTGGGTGCAGGTAAATGGGACTAGCGGAATAATGTATCGGCACAGACTAGAAGGGCCGAATGGCCTGTTTTTCTGTGCTGTAGTGTTCTATGGTTCTATCACCTCTAAATTACATCCAGAGGAAAATGGCTCAGAAAGACTTATCATATAGAATCATGTTTTTATCCACTATACAATAAAAGTTTTAAAAATCCCACAAGCAAACATGATGGTGCCAATACACCACCTCTAGATTTTTGGTGCAGATGTCACATGTGAATGCATGGACATGTACAGATACCAAATGTCTTGGGCCTGAAGGTCTTCACCAGAGGCTTGAGGCCTACTTTGTATTATCTAAAGGGTCTGACCTCACCAGGGTTGCATCTTCCTCCATGCAAGTTCCTTCTGTAACTTTCCATCATTAATGACACCACCATTGCAGGCACACACATTCTCCCCCCCCCCCCCCCACTGTCTCCAGCATTCCCGATTTTCTCTAACCAGCTGCCCCACCTCAATCTATGACTACCTTCTGTAATGGTGGACGAAAGCAGACGAAAGATTTTTCTACCTTGTGTCTTGTCCATGATGAAATACTGAAGCCTGTGCTTTCCAGGAGACTGACAGTCCCAATATAGCAGCCCCACCATCTCTGCACCCCTCCACTCTCACATAGCACTACTTTAATAAGTGTTCATACCACACAGAACAATTTCTAGGGCATTTTTCCCTATTCACCTTAACAACTCTGCAAATAAAAGATTAAATCTTCCTTGTAATTGCTGAATCACTGATCTCACAGACACTATTGTTAGAAATAAACTAATAAAATACAGAAGAAGCAAGAATTTATTTTTTATTACAGAATCACAAATGAAACCCAATTCCTCCCTTTCTACATGGGATACATTGCTTATCCTATATATGGTTGACATAAATACATTCAAGGGATTTGGGTCGGCATTATGTAGATGTCATTGTATGAAGACTGATGGAAGGAAAAGGGCATTCTGGATCACTTGGTGCCCAGATCCTTGTCAGGTCACACCTGTGTGGTTCAGCACTTTTCAAAGGAACATATATCCAGGAGTGCTGGAATAGAAAGGAATATATTTTTAGAACATCGTACAATCATTATCACATTAAACATCCCTAGCAGTAATATACCAACCATGGTGTTATACACAGGTACAGAGCCACTTTCTTTGCAAGTTCAACAGGAATGGACAACTGGCAGTAAATGCGCCAAGGCTGAGAGACTGCAAACTGCGCAACAGGGTGAGTGAAGGAAGTGTTGTGAAGCAAGAGGAAAGGCAGATGAAGGTTACACAGAAACATGGGGGTGAGCTGGAGTAAAGGTGTCAGCCATGGCTCCATTGGTAGCATCCTTGGTTTTGATCAGAATTTTGTGAGATCATGTCCCATTTCAGAAACTTGAGCATGAAAATCTAGAGTGATACTTCAGTGCAATACTGAGGTAGTATTGGAGTTGTTTTAGTTAAAATAAGACATCTAAACTCTGTGGAAGATGTATTTCTTATCAGTGACCTGTACAAAATTATACATCAATGAATATCACTAAAAAATGGATTTTCTGGTCATTATCATATTGCTGTTTGTGAGATCTTGCCATGGACAGATTAGCTATTATGCTCCTGCATTACAATGATGAGTAACTTTAAAAGTATTTAATTTATTGTAAAATAATTTGGGATTATCCATTGAGAGGCACTACGTAAATACAAGTTGTCAGCTGGTAAGAAGAAGAAAGATCCAGACTGGAGGCCAGCAGTAGGGTTAGATGCTGGCAAAGGGGAAGGTAAAATAAAAGAGACAAGGGGAAAGATTGGGAGGGGGAAGAGGAAGAAACACCAGAGTTACAGACCTGGAACCGTAAGCAAGTAAAAGTAGGACGAGAGGCTGAGGGAGCAGAACTCCAACAGGGAAAAAATGTAGGGAATAATAAGAGGCAGAGGAGTGTTAGGAAACCCAAGGGCTGGGATGAGAGTAAATTGTCAGGGTAGGTGGCATATTGAGAAGACACACACAGTTTTAATCGCTTACACAGATGACAACAGAGTTGGAGACCATGGGAAAATAATAGGGGGTGCAAGGATGAACTGTTGAGGGGTGGAGGGTAGGAGTTGTGTTCCAACAGCATTCATCTGAACTCCATCAATGTTATTGAAATGCACTGGCTCTCCTGATTTTGGCTACAATGATACACAGATGGAAAAGCTTTTACTCAGTTCAAAGGTACTGGGAGTGAAAGTTGGTGACCCAGAATCTTAAATTTCAACACTATCTTTAAGAGACATTTAGACAGGCACTTAAATGTACAAGGCATTCATAGAAACGGACCTAATGTGGCCAAATAGAATTAGTGTAGTTGGGCAAAAGAGGTCAGCAAGGACATGTGGGGCTGCAAGGCCTATTTCTGTGCTGTACAACTCTTGTGATCTTAATGGTTCCTCTTTGGGTTCTGGCTCTGCATTCATGAGGGTATGACTGGCTCTGTGGTATCCTCTGTTGCACTCACACATTAAGCAGAAGTCATAGAGTCACAGAATCATAGAGTTATACAGCACAGAAACAGGTGCTTTGGACGCCATGCCCTTTCTGCTTGATTAGGAAGAAATCTTTACCCAAGACCCAATTACCATCCCAGGCATCATTGCAGTTCTTGCAGAATGAACATGATCTGCAAGTATTTGATGTGAACCCTGATGCCTCTTGCTTGAAACACATGCAATACATGCAAAAATATTAAAGAAGAACTATGCTGACTATGTTCTTATTTCATCAATATTTACCAGGATGTTTACAGCTATTGAGTGCTTCCAATGATGTCACATAGTTCTTATCCAGGAAAGTGTCACTGTTCGACTTGGCAATTTCAATGAGGCACTGAGTGGAATCCTTAAAAAGCAGGTCTTTCCCAAACCTCTTGGAGCTGAACATCTCAAATGTGTTTTTCTGTGTCCCGTTAATACCATGTTTCTCCTGCAATAAGAAGCAAACTTGTTATTGATGTCAACAACAAGTGCTGTACAATGACTCACATGCAAATTATACTCCAAACATAATAATAGGACTGACTACTTTCTGAAGGCAACTAGAAATGAACAAAACATGTGGTTTGTCAGCACCAAACACATCCCAAAGACACCCCAAAGCCAGTGCTGAAATCCAGGATTTCCACCAAAATCACAGCTGTCAGTGTGATCTCATTGAAGCATAGAAAATAGTCATGGGGCTTCACAGAATAAATGATGATAGTGGCATTGAAGGTAATATATTACTATGTTCAAAGGACTGGTTAACAGAATAATAGGATAAGATAAATGGAGCAAAAAGTAAAATGTGCAAAGAACTCAGTAGGTCAAGCAGCAATTATGAAGGCAAGGGGACAATTGACATTTCAAGTCAAGACCCTGCATCAGGAGTGAGAGTGTAGAGGGAAGGGAGCCAGTAATGAGAAGTGAGAGGTAGAGGTGAGACACGCTGGTAGGTGAAAGAAGAAAGCACGTGACTGGGAGGATGATAGGCAGATAGAGCCAGGAAGAGAGGGGAAGGGAAGTGTTAAATGGGCCAGGTTCAATTTGGCAAGTTAAAGCTGATGGGTTGTCTCAAGGTTCTGTGCTGGGCACTTGGATGTCTACAATCTATAAGCAGGACTTAGTTCAGGGACTGAGAATAATGTATGCAAGTTTCTTGATGACATCGGGATAGGTGGGAAAATTTGAGGAGAACATAAGTGTCTGCAAAAGGAAGTGCAAGAGTGTATAACCATTGGTAGGAAGCATTGAAAAGTAGACTATTATTTGAACAATGCAAGAATGTTTAATGGTTGCTGTTCTGGGAGAAGGCAAAGACAATGTTGGCTTATATTGCAAGTGGAATGGAGCTGAAGTCTTGCTGCAACTGCAGAGGGCTTCAGTGTGACAGCACTCGGATACAGCTTTGGTCTCCTTATATAGGGGAAATGCAGCAAAGACTGCTAGTCTGATTCTTGGTTGAGGGAGCTGACTTATGGGGGAAAGTCTGAGCAGGTTAGGCCTAAACTTTGGAGTTTAAAACAATATGATGAGATCTAATTGAAATATGTAAGACTCTGAGGGTGTTAAATGGGATAACTGCTGGGAGGATATTTTTCTCAGTGGGGGAGTGTAGAATTAGGGGCATAGTCTTAGAATAAGGTTGATTGCTTAGACTGGGATAGAGTCAAAAAGCACAGAAACAGACCCTTCGGCCCAACCGGTCCCATGCCGACCAAGATGCCCCATCCAAGTTCATCCCACTTGCCAGCATTCAGCCTATTACCTTCTAAACATTTCCAAACCATGTACCTGTCCAAATGCCTTTTAAAAGTTGTTATTATACCTGCCTCAACCACTTCATCTGGCAGCTCATTCCACATAGATACCACCCTGTGTGTAAAAAAAAAAAAAGTTGCCCCTCAAGTTCCTATTAAATCTTTCCCCTCTCACCTTAAGCCTATGCCCTCTAGTTCTTGATTCCCCAACCGTGGAAAAAAGACTGAGTGCATTTACCCTATCTATGCCCTTCATGATTTTATACTCCTCAATAAGATCACCTCTCAGTCTCCTACATTCTAAAGAATAAAGTCCTACCCTGTCCAACCTATACCTATAACTCAGTCCTTCAAGTCCTGACAACATCCTTGTAAATCTTTTCTGCACTGGAAATAACATCTTTCCTATACAGGGTGACCAAAACTGAACACAATACTCCAAGTGTGGCCTCACCAGCGTCCTGTACAACTGCACCATGACCCAACTTTTATACTCAGTGCCCTGACTTATGAAGGCCAACATTCCAAAAGCCTTCTTCACCATCCTCTCTACCTGTGACTCCACTTTCAGTGAACCATATACTTATACTCCAAGGTCCCTCTGTTCTACAACACTCCCCAGGGCCCTTCCATTCACTGCGAAAGTCCTATCTGGATTTGACTTTCCAAGATGCAACACCTCACATTTATCCGTATTAAACTCCATTTGCCATTCCTCAGCCCACTTACTCAGTTGATCAAGGTCCTCCTGTAATTTTTGATAACCTTCTTCATTGCCCACTATACCACCTATTTTAGTGTCATCTGCAAACTTATTAACCATGCCCTGTACATTGCTGTCCAAATCGTTGATATAGATGACAAACAATAATGGGCCCAGCACCGACCCAAGGCACACCGCTAGTCACGGGCCTCCAGTCCGAGAAACTACCTTCCACCATCACCCTCTGCTTCCTACCATCAAGCCAACTGTGCATCCAATTAGCCAGCTCTCCCTGGATTCCATGTAATCTAACCTTCCAGAGCAGCCTACCATGTGGAACCTTATCAAAGGCCTTACAGAATTCCATATAAACCATGTCTACCGTCCTGCCCTCATCAACTTTCCTGGTCACCTCATCAAAAAACTCAATCAAGTTCATAAGCTATCATCTCCCATGCACAAAGCCATGCTGACTACCCCTAATCAACCCCTGTCTTTCCAGATGTATGTATATCTTATCCTCAGAATCCTCTCCAGTAACTTACCTACCGCAGATGTTAGACTTACTGGTCTATAGTTCCAAGGTTTTTCTTTGCCACCCTTCTTAAATAAAGGTGCAACATTCGCTACCCTCCAGTTTACCGGCACTTCACCTGTGACTAACGATGATGCAAGTATCTCAGCCACGGCTCCTGTAATTTCTTCTCTAGCCTCCCACGGTGTTCTTGGATATGCCTGGTCAGGACCTGGAGGTTTGTCTACCTTCATACCTTTTAAGACATCCAGCACCTCCTCTACTGTAATGCGGACTATCCCCAAGACCTATCCATTTACTTTTCCTGGTTACAAAGTCTTCATGTCTTCCTCCATGGTAAAAACAGAGGGGAAATATGAGAGGAAATTGCATGAGGGTTGTATATCATTGAGCATATTTAGAGCTAAGACTTAGATTGTTGGCCTATAGGGGAATCAAGAGCTTTAGAGATCAGGGAGGAAATGTTCAGCCAAGATCTCATTGAATAGTGGAGCAAGCTTGAGGGGCTGTGGAGCTCTCCTACTCCTATGCTTTTCTTATGCTTTTATGCAAGAGATGTTTTTCATTGAAGTAGGTCAAGTTCAGAATAAAAACGCAAGATCAATTTGGCACACAATCAGAGTTATGAAAGACTTTAAGGATAAAGAAAGAACACAGAATAATTTGCATTAAAAGAACACAAATGAGCAAATCTATAAAGAAAGGGGAATGAATTTCAAGAAATTTATATTTGGCTGAAAGGAGATTCTGAAAAACAGCTGTAAACATAACATTCTTTAAATATGACGGGGGAAAGTAAAGAACACCAAGGAGGAATAAAATCAGAAAATGGTGGGATCACTTGGCAAATCTATAACCTTGGTATAATCTATAATCTTGGTATTGAAATGCCTTGCCACGGGATCATTTCCATCTAGCCAAGTAGCTGGACAGTTTAGAGTCATTCAAAAGAGAAAACTGGAGAAGGGTATTATAGAAATTATGAATGATGTGGAGAAATTGGATGAAAGTAAGTTTTCTATCCAACACATATGTAGAAAGGGTCACATTTACAAGTTACTAACAATAGTTAGTATATGAAATTCACAATGAATTTTGTACATGCAAGTAAATGCAATCCTTTTCTGCATTATTGGTGAAACAAGAAACCTAACAGATTTTAAAGAAGGAACTAGATGAATTCTGGTCATCAAAGTTATTGTAAATTCACCAAAGGAATATTGTGTTGGGTAGGAGAGAAACATCAAGTTCCTCTTTGTACCTGACACTTGAATATGTAACCAGGCCAAAGTGACGTCAAATTGATGCAATGGAGATTTTCTCTGCACATCCCAATGTAGTTTTTTAATGGGCTTTCATTCAACAATCTCAGAGGGCCTAGTTTACCAGGGCATCACAAAAGGGTTCTTAGTCAAGATTGCCAGTTTAGTGAGCATACTCTCAACATACCAATCCGAGGGATAGGACAAGGGGTTAGCATCTGACACTCCCCTTTTCACAGAGAGAATTTTCAGGAGCCCGTGCATGAGAAAGTCAATTTCTATTCAGGTAGATTAAGGTGTGCTGTCCTTAATGATACTCAGAGTTATATCTGGCTGGAAAATTATTCTGACCATTCATATTACATATAAAGTAAATATTTGTTGATTTGTCAGTTTCAATTATCCTGTCCGAGGACTCTCTGAAGAGATAGGAAAATGTTCATGACTGTGTTTCCAAGGCATTTGGTTTATGCAATAAAAGTCCACTACTATACTGTACTACTGCTTATTAACACAGCAGAAATGGTGCATTCCAGTTTATAGAGGACATAAGGTCTACTTGTAAGCGTGTGCAGTGACCTGACCTTAATCCAAGACTAGCAACCATTATAAAAAAAATAGAAAAGTGAAGATATTTAACCAATCTGATTTTAAATACACAATACAATATTGCAAAAGTGTACAAAAGAAATTACAGAAAGCATGATGCAGTTATTTAGTTAAGGTGAACTCTTTTTAACATAAGATACAACAGAATCTGAGGTTATAGATTTGACAGCATGAGCTTGAACTGAATTGCATCTGGAATTTCAATGCTCAACTGTTGAGTTCTGGAGAGAAATACCAAGTCAGAGTTTTACTGGAGACTTTTTGGCTGCCCCATAATTCACTACTGAGAGGAATCAATTTGAAGTCTGGTACAATTCACCCACAAAGTCCTCCTGCACCATGTAGACAAGTAAGAAATGTTTGTACTCACCTCTTCCTTTTTCAGCAGTTGGACAACAACATTCCTCTTATCTGGTCGAGTCACAACAGCATGTGCTGGGACTTTAGCCAAGTGACACTTCATATACTGATTGACACTGACTACAGTATTATTTGTGCACAACAGATAATAATTGGAAGACTGTAGATTCTGATTCCAAGCAAGTACTCCATTTCCTAGGTAAGAAAACAATTCCATCAATTGTTATAGCTACATTCTCTCACACAAATAAACCAAAAGATATTTCTGGTTGAAAAATATGGTGGCATTAAGTGCTACTTCAATATAAAGGATGCAAACCAATTTCCAGGCAATAGTTCTCAAGCATGGCATGACCCAAAGAAGTAGCAAGGCACCTTTCTTGTTCATTAAAGAATTAGGATTGATAAAGTATCTGTGGCTTAACAGCTGTCATATATGGTACTCAACCATTGAACAAGACGTTATGAGCATCTAAGCTAATGCTAAGCATTCTAATTTTCTGGTTATGAGTACAATACAGCAGTCCTGATAGATTCTATCATGAATCAAGGCATCAATGTGTATCCTTCCTGAATAATGTACAGATGGGAACAATGAGGTCAGCATATTTTGACAGTTAGATACCAATATTCAGCTGCACAGCCTAATGCACTTGTATACCTTCTGTTCCTCCTCCACATGAGAATCCTCTAGAGAATTATGGTGCCCACTGTGAAATAGGTAAGGTTCTGAAATTTTAGAAGTTAGATAGTAGTGAATCCTGGGGGTGCAGAAAATGTATTAAAAAAATGAGAATGAACACATTGCATCTAAGTTTGTTAATGATATAATGAGGTGGTGACGTATGAAGAGGAGGTTACAGAGTATGTGTGAGGGATTTAACTTGGTTAATTGAGAGGGAAAAAGATGACAAATGGTTGCATTATTTAGTATCTGGACATCAATGGCAGGGCCAACATTTATTGCCCAGTCCTAATTGCCGTTGCTAGGTCATTTAAGAATGAGCCACATCTGTGTGTCTGCAATCACATATGAGTCAGACCAAGTAAGTAAGGAAGATTGTCTCTCCCCATGAAGGGCATCAGGGAATAAGATGGAGTTTTAACAACACTCTGTTAACGGTGTGGTCAGCGTGACACATTTTTTAAAATTCCAGATTATTATCTGAATTTAAATTCCACGAGTGCCAAGGTAGAATTTGAATTTAGGTTTCTCGGTTACTAATCCAGTAACCACCGGTGTACTGTAGCGGTCGCTACCGCGGAATAAAACAAGACTCTACTCTGAGGATTGCCAAACAGAACTGGTTTATTTTCCCGCCTTGTGCGGGCCCTTTAAGGGAGAAAAACTCCCGCTCAAAAAACCGGCAATGACGTAAGTCCTACGTCATCAGGACTTTCCCGCGCGCGGGTTCTCCCCGTCGCTCGGAAAGACGAGGCCCGCCGCCATCTTGGGCCTCGTCGCTCCGACGCCGCGCGACCCGACTGCCGAGCCGGTTCGCCCGACTAGACGGTGAGTCGCCACAGTACCTTATTTTGGAGAGGTGTCTCCTTCAAGGAATATAAGATCCAGCAATCAGACCTAAACCAAAATAGTGCTGAGGTTTTTTTCAAGACTTATGTAGAAATGGAACATTCTAGAATAAAACCATTTCAAACCCTTATGCTGGTCATGGACGATTATTCTCACTGAAATCAGGTGGATCTGCACAGAGCGGGAGCTAAATTTGGAAACTGATGAATTTGTTTTAATGGTTCAAGCCCGTACAGTTCACTGAAAAGTCACAGTTTTGATCCTGTTATTTAAGAAAGGATATACTGACAGTGGAGGCAGCAGTTGAAGAGATTCACTGGGCTTGTTCCTAGGATGAGATCATTGTTCCATCATGAGCAGCTAACGAAAGTAGATCTATATTCTTTGGAATTTAGAAGAATGAGGGGTGATCTTATTGAAATATTAAAGGTCCTTAGGGGACATGACTGGGTATATGCTTGGATATTTCTATAGTGAGAGGAAGGGGATTTAGTGACAAGATTAGAGAGCGGTCATTTAAAACTGAGGTGTGTAGGAACTTTTTCTTGCAGACGATGGCAAATATCTGCAATTCTCTACTGCAGATGGTTGTGGAGGCTAGATTATTGGGGGTATTTAAAGTGAAGGTAGATAAATTTTTGAAAGATCAAGGAATTGAGGCCTTTGGGGAACTGGCACAGAGGAGGATTTGAGGCCTGGGAAAGATCAGTCATGATCATATTGAAAAATCGAGGCAGGCTTGAGTGGCCTACTCCTACTCCTGTTTTCTTATGTTCATATATAAATCACACGTACCATCAGTATTCTCCGGCACAGTTGTATGTTTAACAAAAGCAACATCACCTGCTTCCACAAGGCACCTGAAGGAGATTTAAACAAATAATTACTGTAGATTATGCATATGTATGGATACACTGTAATGCTGCTTTGTAATAATATCACACTGAGTGAAACACCTTGAATGGAGTAGAAGCTTGTGAGTAAAACAAAGTCAAAATTCAAAGTCTCACTTATTGCCATATGCACAAGTACATGTATGCACAGGTGCAATGTAAAACTGACTTGCAGCAGCATCACAGGCACATAGCATCATGTAAGCAGCATTCACAAGAAAAACATACATTAAACATAAATTAACTTTTACAAGAATGAACACCATTAGAACAAGAAAAAACAGTACATTTTAGTGCAAAGTGATCATAGTGTTGCTAAACTGTGGTCATTAAGGTTTTGCCTAACATGAATATAGCTTAAACATTCTGTCTTGCAAATAAACAATTCTCTCTTTTGATAGACCTCAAAGCATTTTCAAAAAAAGAACCATTTTAATATTTTCCATGCCCACTCCTGAAGGTATTGTCTGTCAATGGCTATGGATTGACATTCACCACTGGCAGGAGTGGGTAGAAAATACTGGAGAAGGAAAATACAACATCATTCTGGTACCCTTTCCATTTTTGTAAGCCAATTTATGTGGCTGGTCCAGTTGAAATTGTGATTAATGATGAACCTTTGGGGTGTTATTGGTGGGGGTCTTAGTGGTGTTAATGCCATTGAACGCAAAGTGTATGTGCTAATACCCTCTCTTGTTCAAGATGGTCATTGCCTGGCAGTTCTCTGTCATGAATGTTACTTGCTACATATCAGTTCGTGTCCAAATGTTGTCTGGATCTTGCTGCTTGTAGGTATGAATTTCTTCATTTGCTGAGGAGTTGCAAATGTAATTGAACATTGTGCAATCATCAGCAAACATTCCCACTCTAACCTTACAATGGAAGGAATGTCATTGATGAAGTAGGTGAAGAATGGTTGAGCCTAGGACACTGTCATGAGGAACTCCTATATTGATGTCATGGGATTGGGATAATCAATCTCCAATTACTACAATTGTGTGAGGTATAATTCCAGCCATTGGAGTGTTCTCCCCTTCTGCCCACTGATTTCAGTTTTATCAGGGCTCCTTGATGCCACACTTAGTCAAATGCTGCTATGATGTCAAGAGTAGTCACTCTCACTGCACTGTTTGGTCCCTATTTGGATCAAGGCCGTGAAGGTGTTTGACAACCACAGAGGAAATTTAGGTGAGCAGAATATTGACCGTTGTTAATCATAACATAACTGCATATCAGACAGATGAAGATTTAGTACTGTACCTGAAGGCTCCACTGTAGCTGAAGTAGCGTTCATTGCTGTTAGCGACACATTTATTTTCCACATCTAGTTTGTCTTTCATACCAATACACAGGGAACACAGTTTGGGATTAATCTTCTCAGCCCCAGGAGCACAGCTTGCACTGAAAAATGTTGCTTTGTTCAAAAAGAAAGTGGGTTAATTTTCCCAGTCAATGAAGTGATATTAAAACTACGGACTTGCCCATCGCTAACTGTCTTGTCTCTAGACTTCTTAAAATTAAGCAGCTGTATTCAGCTGAGATGGAAAGCAATCTGGAAATTCTAGTGTGGATTGGAGTTCACAAAGAGGGGAGTCCAATTACAGCAGAAAACACAATTTGGAGCGGAATGCAAATTAACCAGGATTTCACCTTGTTTGTGAAGCTTGAAACAATTTTTCACCCCTCTACTGGAATAGTGCCAAGGGCTCCCTTAGGGATTCTACATGATGCACACACCAAAAGGCTGGTGAACTTAAACCTGTTGAAAGCTCACTTGGTTCCCTTACTGGATCCTTTTGGACTATAGAGCAACAACATGTCATTTCTGAAGTTGAACAAATTGGATGGTTTTATTGTTTTTCTCCAAGAGCAAACCACTCAGTCTAATCAGGTAAATAGTGCAATCTGCAATTTAGGTCAACTGCATGTCTGGCTGGGAAATGATTCTACTTCTGCTGGGAAATAATGATCTCAAGAATCTTGGTCCAAAGCACTCCACTCAGGAAGAAAGGAGTCATAGAGTCATACAGCACAGAAATAGGCCCTTCAGCCCAACTTGTCCATGCCAACCGAAATGCCCATCTAAGTTAGTCCCATTTGCCTGCATTTGACGCATATCCCTCTAAACCCTTCCTATCCATGTGCCTACCCAAATGTCTTTTAAATGTTGTTATTGTACCTGTCTCAACCACTTCCTCTGGCAACAATCTTTCTTGATGAATATTAATATTTTCATGACTCACCTTCATCTGAAATATAACCTTAAAAATAATTTTGTTAGCAAGTAATATCAGCTTCTAATATTGCTGATTGGTCTATAAGATCACCTAGGTACTGTTGCCCAATCTGATCTCAACACTGGATCATATTATTACCAAGAACAAATCATATTTTAGGGTAAAGGTTTCAACCTTTGCTTTCAGTCATCATGCTGGATTTTGATAATACCAATAATCTTCCATTCCAAGGCATATAAACTGAGCGAAATGAAAAACACTATGATGCTGGAGGAACTCAGCAGTCCAGGCAGCATCCAGAGAGAAAAGCAGGTGGTCAACGTTTTGGGTCAGGACCCTTCTTCAGGATTGAGTTCCTCCAGCATCATAAGTGTTTTTCATCTAGATTCCAGCATCTGCAGTCCTTTGTTTCTCATATAACCTGAGCCCCTTCCTAGGGAAGTGCCCATGCCCCAGAGCCCAGACTCTGCTATGTACTGTATTCTTCTTCCAACATTACTACAGAGCTGACTACACTTGGGTGCCCAAGGTTAAGGGTTGAGCAGGGCATCAACTGAATCAAGTTATAGATGTGGCATATATTGAAACATGTGTTGGATAAATATTAAATCAGGCAGCCAGAAGGATTGTAATTTTGGACATTGGCAGAGTAGCTGATGATAATATTAATAATGCTGTGAACCTTCTTCAACCTCATGTCAACCTACAGCACACCATTCTGTGCCAAAACACAGAATGTAATATGGATTTCCAAACATTAAGAACTCAGTGCTATTTAATTGAGTGGTCCGGGTGGTAAAAAGGAGAAGTGATGACATATAATGAATTTTAGCAAGGCATTTGACAAAATTCCACAAGGCAGATTGATCAAGAAAGTAGAAGACCAGGCAACCTAAGGGAAAGTGGCAAGTTAGTTTAAAAGTTAGCTCAGATAGAGAAAGCAAAGGCTATTGGTTAATGCAAGATTCAGTGTTTGGAGGGTTGCATGCAGTGGCGTGTTGCAGTGTTTATTGCTTGTCCCTTGCTTATAGTTTTATCAATGTGAATCTTTTGGATTTAAATGTAGGGGTGACAATTAAAAAGTTTGACGATGATACCAAAATGGGTAGTTTTGTTGGTTGTGAGCAAAAAATGTTCTGGAATCAAAATATCAATGGACTAGTTACGTGACCATAAAAGTTCCAAATGGAATTCAATTTAAAGAAGTGTGAGGTAAAGCATAAGGGAAGGAAAACAAGGTAAGGGAATGCCTGATAAATGGTAGGATACTAAGAAGTGTAAAGGAATGGAGGAAACCTGGAGTATATGTCCCTGGGTCCCTGAAGATAGCAGAACAGCTAGATAGGGTAATTTTTGAAAAACATACAAGATACCTGACATTTTTGGTCAAAGCATAGATACAAGAGCATGGAATTCATTCTTGAATTAGGTCACAGCCAGAGTTACAGAACATAGAACATAGAACACTACAACACAGTACAGGCCCTTCAGCCCACAATGTTGTGCCGACATTTTATCCTGCTCTAAGATCTATCTAACCGTTCTCTCCCACATAGACCCCATTTCTCTATCATTCATGTGGCTATCTAAGAGCCTCTTAAATGTCCCTAATGTATCTGCCCCCACAACCTCTGCCTGCAGTGTGTTCCATGCACCCACCACTCTCTGTGTGAAAAACCTACCTCTGACATCTCCTTATACCTTCCTCCAATCACCTTAAAATTATGTCCCCTCATGTTAGCCATTTTCACACTGGGAAAAAGTCTCTGACTGTCCACCTGATCTATGCCTCTTATCATCTTGTACACCTCTATCAAGTCACCTCTCAATTCTGTATGTATTTCTGCTCACTTCATAGCACTTGCTAGCACTAGATTATTATAGTTATGACTGCTAGAAATACTGATAAATTTATGCAAGTCAATCAAAGGTCCCCTCAGTTTCCTGTATCTTAAAGAAAATAGAGGCCCAGATAGGGTAAACATACAGGCTCATAGCAGAGAGGCCAAAAGCCTAGGGAGTGGCATAGATGTAAAACAATTGGTAGAAAGATTGGAGTGGATTTGAGAGAGAAAAAAACTACAGTGAGTGGTGGGGAATCTAGAAATCATCCCCTGAAAGGGTGGTGGAGGTAGAAACCTTCCTGTTTGAAGAGCCAAACCTACTAGCCTCATGCTCGGAAGTAGGATTAACAATATCAATTTTTGGCCAGCAATTACACAATGATCAAAGGGGCCTTCTTCTGTCTCATAACTTGGTATGGCCCATCCCCCATGGATCTTCCACCCCAAGGTGGAGCTCTCAGTGCAGTTCCCAGATGGGATTGAAGTCCGCCCTCCCATACACAAACTCCTAATTTCACATACCGGTAGAGATGCCTAGCACCTATGAAACAACCTTGTCCCTCCACCAGCTATGGCCTGTCAGGTCCAAAATCCCACCTGTAACCAAGAGTTTTTTGGTTTTGAGGTTGTAAAGAAGAGTATATGAAATGCTTATAATAGGAAACAGACATGAAACAAAAAAATGCAAAGTTTGCAGAAGCACAGTAAGAAGAATCAGAAACAAAAACAATGTTCAAAAGTTGCAGGGACAGAATGTGTGCGAGAAGCACATGGAAGTGAAAAAAAAAGATAAGAACCAGAAAGCAGACTCAGGAAACCAAGTGGCAGGAAGAAAGTGTATTAGTTGTCTCCTGGAATATTAGAAGAACATTATTTCAATCAATTTAAAATTTCGCAAGGGAGAAAAATGTGAAATCATACTTACAATTATAAATGTCACAAGCATTGATTTTTCTCTCTCTAACCAGGGTTCCTATGGGAACATTCCACCCTGCAGTGCGGCCAACAGCTGTGTGACAGGACTTCTTCCCCTTCAGTTTTCCCCAGGTCAGCTTCGGATCCTTCACAACGGCCACAGCAAAGTAAGAGGCTATGAAAAGAACACAATAATGTTTAATGGTCCCAATGGAAAAAAAACATATTTAAAGTAGAGCAGTGTGTAGTCTTTGTGGGTAAGGCATTGGAATTAGATCTGGATTGTTCTAGCAAAGAGCAGAAAGAGTCTCGATGGGCTGGAAGAATTTTCCTCTGTGCAGTTAATTTCTATGGCGTAGTAAGTTTAGTGCATCTGATTCAATTGTGGGTCTGATGTTGCAAGTTTCATTTGCACATTTTTGAGAATCGCAGTGTGCTGTTTTGGACCAAGAACATGTTTGATAGGGTCTAGCCAAGTGGCAGCTGGCAGTCCAAATTGGTGCCTGTATTGAGGTCAGCAGGGAGAGGGTTGGGGAAGGAATGATCTGTGTCTGTGCTGAGGTTTGGGGGAGGAAGGCGGTGGGGTTGGAGAAATGATCAATGTGTATGCCAAGTCAAAAGGGTGGAGTTGGGGGGTGGGGTAAAGGAATGATCAGTGCCTGTACTGAGTTTAGAAAGATAGAATAACTGAAGAAGGCCAAAGATGGCAGTTGGCACTCAGGTTTGTGTTGGGGGAACTTGGAATCCACCATGGGTTCTGGAGGTTTGTTGGCTGACAGGATGGAAGGAGGCTCAAGATGGATGAGATCTAGCATATTGGAAAGTCAGGCGGTTGGATCTTGGTCTTCAGAGGAGTGTGAGTAACACCAGGGGTTTTGTACAGAGGATGTTGGTGTGGGATGTAAGGCAGGACTGATTGACCCAAAGGATTAAAAGTAAATATGAGACTTAAAGGTAATAGCCAGACTAGGTCAGAAGGTATTTTGCACAAGAAATGACATAATTCCATGGACTCCAGTGCAGAACTCCTATCAGTACAGGATTGACTTCTGCCAGAAGAAAAACTTGGTTGCATTTCCTGAGCAATTCAAAACAAGCCAAAAAATTGTCTTTCACTCCAGAAACACATCAGTTTTCAGGTTTGATGTTGATCTTACAATCTAGTCTGATCCTCTGATGCAATATTCGGAGGCTGCACTTACTGCAGCTGTGGAATTGGAGTGCATAAATTTCTGTGATTGGCACTTCTGACCACTATAAAGGTGCAGTTGGTCTTGGGTTAGTTTAGATTGTGTCCTCTGATGTGGTCAGTCTCAGCTTGATAAGCATATTAGAACAGGCTTGCAGGGACTGGGATGAAGACAAAAATCTGGGAGGGATGAACAGAGAGATATGGATTGCACAAAATGACCAGCGGTTTCCGTTCTTACAAAACTGCTAATTGTTCACCAATTAGTGCAACTCACTGAGTTCTGTATTTTCTTCGTCCACTCGGTTTTGCACTAACTCCGCACATAAATTTGTATTTTGTAGAGACCATTTTTTTGCACTATTTGTACTTGCACAATTTTTTTTCTGTGTTTATTGTATGTCTTCTGTTTTATGTATGTCCTCTGTTCTGTGAGTCTGGGGGAAATTACATTTCGTTCCTCCATGTGTTTTTATAGCATAAGGGTGAATGACAATAAAGTAAGTAACTTGAACAATGTATAAAGTTCCCAGAATCAGTTCTTATTTTACACCACTGATCACAGATATCCAACCTTTGCCTCCTTTTGCCAAACCAATTTTGGATCCAATTTGTCTCACAGAGCAACCTGGGATATAATTCATCAGGCTGGGGATTTATTTGAGACATCCAGTACCTCCTTTTTAATGGTAACTTGATCTCGAATTTTACTGTCCTCTCCCTGGATTCTCCTCCGATCACAATACCCTTCTCTATAGTGATCACAGATGAGAAGTATTCATTCAGGCCTCAATTATGTCCTTCACACACACTTTGCCAATTTAGGCCCTAATGGGTCTTACTCTTTCCCTGGTTACCGTCTTGCCTTAAGTACACTGGGGTTCCCTGGGTTACTTGATTTACCTGACTTGATTTATGAAAATCCAACTTCATGCAAATTCTCCCGTACATTTCTCAAGCTATTATTAATAACAATAAAATGTTTCATGGCATTCATTAATGACTGGATATAGTATATATTACTTTAGCTTAATTATGGGTAGTGCTAGGGTGATTATTCAATGAAATGAAAGAATTATATCAAGTGTACGTAGGGAGATACAATACAGGTTACTGTAGAAAACGGACTTACAGAGAAATCGGCCAGGGACAGTTCTCAGGAATGAAACTCTTACATAACCCAGGGACTGCTTGTAGTTATAAAATGCTTTGGAATTTTCCTTAATCTTTTATGACTCTTCTCTCCTGAGTTCCCACTATAATTTCTATACTCCGTTGGCCCTCCCCTGTTTACAGATCCCTATACATATGCTTCTCTTTTTTTTATCTAACCTTCAATAAATCAGGGTTCCTTGTACTTGCTGTCCTTAGCCTTCGCTCTTGTGCGAACATATTGGCCCTAAGCTTTCACTATTTCTCTGTTGAATGGCTCCCAGATGTAATCCTACCTGCATGTTGCTGCTCCCAGTCTACTTTTGACAGGGCTGGTCTTATGATATTGAGATAGGCCATCCCCTAACTCAGGGCCTTAATTTCTGGGCCAACTGTATTATTTTCCATGGTCACTATCTTCACAATACTCTCCTACTGACAACTTCAACTTTTTGCTCTGCTTCATTCCCTAAGAATAGGTCCAATATTTCCCCTTCTCTAGTCGGCCCATCTACGTACTGGTTCAAAAAGCTCTTCTGGATGCACTTTAAAAATTCCACCCTTTAAGCCTTACAAACTGAAGTGATCCCAGTTAATATTGGGGAACTTGAAATACCATCCCTCTAAAACGCTGTCATTCTTGCACCTCTCTGTGATTTGCCTACACATTTGCTCTGCTGAATAAAAGTGGGATAAGATCATTTGGCCCCCACACCTGCTCTGCCATTCAATAAGATCATAACAGATCATTTACCTCAGTAACACTGTCCTGCCCTAACCCCAAAGACCTTGATTAACAGGTGGCAGAGTGACATTGTTTTAATGCTGATCACTCCCAGTGTCTACACAAATTCAGTGAGATGTGTCAGGGAAGTAAATGTTTAATACTTACGCGGACTTCCTGCACTTGCTACATTTTTGCATGGGGCATGATTTTCTGTTAGAAGAAAGGAAGAAGTATAATTTTAAATGATTGGCAGATAATAGCTTGCAATATATATAAGTTCTCACACACACATTTGCCAGTTATGTTGAAGAGTCTCAGATTCAAATGTTAACTATTTTTCTCTGTACATAGGCTGTAGGAGAATTCTGTAACAAAACTTTGCACCAAATCTATGAAGAATGAATATTCAAAATTTACAGCACCCAATCAACAACACAGTGAGGGAAGGAAATTGTTCAGCAGGTGGAAACCCCTATAGATGGATTAGAGGAATATGCCCAGGTTTACAATAAAATGATTAATGAAAACCCTTTTGCAAGGCACATCCTCCCCAAACCAGTAATCATCCTTGGATCAAGCTTCTCCTTCTTAAAACTAGGTTTTCAAAAGGAATGAACTTGGATTGTGTAAGCTGAGGAATAGAGGTCCTCCACACAAGGAGTATTCATGCTACGTTATTTAAGCCCAAGCAAAGATAATGATTTAAAACTTTATGCAGAAAACTTACTTTTGTTGTAATACTCTGACATAACTGCAACAAGACCACACTTTTCTGCAAGGTAAATTTGGCCACCATCAAGAGTCACTGCATCAGCATCGCCAAACTGCAACCAAAGGAATATTTAGTTTGTCTGCAGGTCTTTCTCCCTCCTATCTCTCCTTCACTCACTCTCTCTATCTCTTCCTCTCTCTAAACACTGCTCCCCACCCCCCCCCCCACCCCAACACACACACCACCCTCCTCCCCTTCCCTCCCAGACCATAGACTCTTAGGAATCCCTCCACATTTGTACTTGGTACATAAAGCCAGTCATTCATTATGGGCAGTCAAAAGAAACTCCAGCCATCTCACTCATGCATTAATGTTCTGTCATTGACTGAGAATTATGACTTTTCTGGATTTGCCAAGTGGCCAGCTGGTTTTAGTTATCAGTTTTTGAAGTTTCTCTTAGCCATCCACAAAAGGGATTTTTCAGGGACACATAACTTTTATAAACAGACAAGAAATGATTGAACAAGTTAAGGTTAGATATCGTCTTGGAAATCTAATCTTGGTCTTGGACATCAGATTGGAAGGAGTATTGTAGTTTGTTAAATTTTAGAGAGAGAATACAGTAAATGGGGCTGGAATGGTAAGGTTCTTAAAAGACCAACACTTGCTGATCAAAAAAAAATACATTGTAAGAATTGAAGAATAATTTTAAAATTATATCACTGAATAGAACACTAACTTGGATAAATGGAAGCTATGTAAACAATGTGGAAAGTAAACAAGAAATAAAAATGGATAAGTAAAAAAATGGCAGATACTGGAAATCAGAAATAAAAGCAGAAAATATTGGAGATAGTGAATTTGGCTGTGTCTGTGGAGAGAGAACCTCAGAAGATAGTGTTAGAAATGCAATAACTACATTTAAAATAAAGGGCAGTTAGATAAGTGCATCCGTACATTTTATAAGAATCTAGGAAAGAGATGGCAGAGGCAATATTACACAAATTTACAATCTTGTTAGTGTAGTACCAGAGGATTAGTTAATAACTAATGTACACATCTATTTAAGAAGGAAACCAGAACATGGTCAAATAAGTATTAACTCATCAGTTAGTGATTGGAAAGATAATCTAAATCTGACTGGAAGGGAAAATAAAAACAAACATAAAGATACTAAAATATAAAAAGAATAGTCAATGTGGATTTCAAAAGAAAAAAAAAAACACTGCTTGACCAACATTACTGATTTATTTGTAGAGGTAGAAAGAGTTGGCAAGAGTTATGTAGTAAATGTAACAAATTTACATTTCCAAAACACCTTTGCAAGGTGCCCATTGACCCATGAATAAGGTCAGAGCATCTAGAACATAGCAGAATGGCTGGCCAGTTGACTGAAAGAAGAGAGTAGCAGTAAAGGAAATCTATTCAGAAAGACAGATGGAGAATTGAATGATACTGGGAGCTATACTGAGAAAATAAAAAAAAACTGCAGATGCCAGAAATCTAAAATAAATCTAAAATAAAAAATAGAAAGTACTGGAAATACTCAGCAGGTCAGGCCATTTCTCATCCCATTTCCAGTGTTTTCTGCTTTTTTAAGATCTATACTAGAACCAGTGTTGTGCACAACTTATATTCATGATTTAGATGTTGGGGAGGGTGGGGAAGAGATGTGGATTGAGTGGAATAGTCAGTATTGAGAGTACCCCAACAAATCACAAGAGATAAGATACAGAATGAGAAAATAATTGGCAAATGAATTTCAAGTATGAAGTATTACATTTGGTACTTAAAATAAGCAGGTTACTTGATGTTACTTTGAAATCAGAGTTCATGCCCCACAGTTCCTGATATCTGGTACTGTCTGTCGAGTTTGAATGCTCTCACTGTGACCACGTGGGTTTCTCAGGTGCTCCAGTTTCCACCCACATCCCAAAGATGTACCAGTTGGTGGATTAATTGACTACTATAAGTTCCTTCCAATATGCAGGTGAGTGTGTAATCTGGAGGTCAGTTCATAGTAATGTGGGGAGAATAAATAATAGGGAAAATTAATTAGGGGAAGGGAGTGTTCTGTGAGCCAACATGGACTCGATGTGCAGAAATGGTCTCCTTCAATATCATAAGGAAATGGGAAACTTTACTTCCAATGCATGTGGGATACCAAGTAGATACAGTTCTGGTTGAAATATCACAAAAATAACGTAGAGATTGGAGATGGTGTAAAGATACAAGGATGATAACAAAACTTTGAAATTATACCTATCAGGAATAGATAAACTGGATTTCTTGAAAAGAGATGACTGCCTCTTCATCTTTGCAGGGGCTTGTAACTTAAGTTTAATGATAAAATAGGCACAGAGAGAATGTATCCATTTGTCAGAAAAACAGAAGGCTATTAATAAAAAAAATAGTCACCAAGATATCAAAGGGGAATCCAGAGGAAACTCTTTTACCCATATGATAGTGAGAACATGAAGCATGCTTCCAGAGGAAACAGCCAAGGTGTCTAGTGGAGATGCATTTAAGTAGAAGTCAGATAAACACAAGGAAAAAGGAAGTAAAGTGATTGATGGGAGGGCAGTCAAGTGGAGTATAAATACCAATCAGCTGACCTGTTTTGGTGCTATATATTTGATGTAATATAAATAACATTTAATAATCATGAGTAATTGATGATAGCTGAAGCAACAGAAATATTTAAGTATCTACAAAGTCTGGGACCAAGGAATGTAAGAGCATTCAAGGAAATAGCTGAGGAAATCGGTACAGTTCTGCTGGGATGTTCAGAAAATACTTAAGAATTTAAAGTTGTATCAGGACAATAGACTGCAAGAATACATGTATTTTCAGAAAGGGCTAAAGAATTGTCTTGGAAACTGCCAGTGGGGTAACAAATTTGATGCATAAAACTTTAAAAACTCTGCTAAAGGAGCAAATCAAGAAACCCCAAAAGTGAGAAGCAATTTGGAAAGATTAAGGTGTCTAAACCAATGGAAATCATGCAAGATAATTTTGAAGGGATCTCAAATCTTGTGAATAAAGGAAACCCTGTGGACGTTGTTTATGTAGGCTACATGAAAACTTAAGAAATGCATTTAGCTATGACAAGAAAAATGAAAAAGACAAGACAGGAACATCACAAAGGGCAACACTACTAATCCAGCACTTTTATTGTAGGGAGAAGTGTCATCTTCAAGGTAGAGTAAAGAAAGATGCCATTCTGGAGATAGTGTAGTCTCAGCTCAGTTAACAGACAGAATTTTTAAGCCTTTCCCAAGCTCTCCTCCCACCCAATGGAGTAACTAAAATCTAAACCTCTGTCTCTACCATTTGGAACACCTGTATTCCACCTGCATCTACACTGAGATGACATAGAGAAGCAGTGTGGTTCTGCATTTAATTAGCCCCTTGCCTACTCTTTTCATACAGTTGGAACAGCACACCATGCTGGATTCTTTCTGTCTTTGTAAGACTGTAACTTTTAAGATGCATGGACTGTTAGCTGTATGTTTTATCAATTATGGATCTGAAATATTAATTCTATGTTTCTCACCATAATTGCTACCTGACTTGTGGCTAATTTGCATAATTTTACTTCGGATTTCCACAGCATTTTTCTTTTCTATTGTTAGGTTAATTAATGCATTCTTGTGAGATATGCACTGCTTCTTTAGGTAGACTATGCTGTGTTTTGATACAATAATTCCATTGGTAGGTACATAAAATGAGCAAGAGAGTTCTTCTGAGTCTTGAAAGGGGGAAACTGAGTGGTTATGAACTGCAAACTTTACTACATCACCTGATGGGAGAGTGTGCACTCTTTGGTAAAGATCTAGCAATTCCACATACCTCAGAGAAGCATTATTTGATCGACGTTAGTATTGGAGATTAGTCTACCATACTGTGACCTACTGGAAGTTCTTTTGAGAAGCCAACAAAAGTCTGACTGAAGCTCTGCCCATTTGCTACAAATATTTGGAATTGAAGATTTGACTTTTCATTTGTTTTTTTCCCCTTTTTATATTCCTCAATTGAAATGTGAACTTTAATAGTTCAAACATTAAGCATTGATAGTGGAAATTAGGCAAATAAATAAGGGGGAAAGAAATGGGAAGTTGTATTAAACATTAAGTGCTGGAATGTTTAGATATTACTGTTCAATAGAATCTGCTTGTGAGGATTTAATTGATCATGTCGAGGGGTTGGTGCAGGCGAGGGAATGTTGAGGGGAGAAATGGAAAAAAAAGAATAGGGTCCCTCAAAGACCAAAGGGGACATCTTTGTGTGGAGCTGCAGGAGATGGGCAAGGTCCTTAATGAAAATTTCTCCTCTGGCTTTACCATGGGGAAAGACATGAAGACTTTGTAACTAGGAAAAGCAAATGGGGAGGTCATGGAGATTTTCTGCATTACAATAGAAGAGGTGCTGGATGTTTTCAAAGGTACGAAGGTAGACAAATCTCCAGGACCTCACTAGGTTTATCCAAGAACACTGTGGGAGGCTAGAGAAGAAATTGTAGGAGCCCTAGTTGAGATATTTGCATCATTGTTAGCCACAAGTGAGGTGCCAGTAGACTGGAGGGAAGCGAATGCTATGCTTTTATTTAAGAAGTGTGGCAAAGAAAAACCTGGGAAATAAAGGCCAGTAAGTCTAACGTCTGTGGTAGGTAAGTTACTGGAGGGGATTCTGAGGGATAAGATAAATGTGCATCAAGAAAGACAGGGGTTGATTAGGGGTAGCCAGCATGGCTTTGTTCATGGGAGATCATATCTTACAAACTTGATTGAGTTTTTTGATGATGTGACCAAGAAAGTTGATGAGGGCAGGGTGGTAGATGTGGTTTATATGACTTCAGTAAGGCTTTTGATGAGGTTGCACATGGTAGACTGCTCTGGAAGTTCAGATCACATGGAATCCAGGGAGAGCTGGCTAACTGGATACACAATTGGCTTGATGTAGAAAGCAGAGGGTGATGGTGGAAGGTTGTTTCTCGGACTGGAGGCCTGTGACTAGTGGTGTGCCTTAGGGGTTGGTGCTGGGCCCATTGTTGTTTGTCATCTATATCAACGACTTGGATAGGAATGTACAAGTCATGGTTATTAAGTTTGCAGATGACACTAAAATAGGTGGTATAGTGGGCAATGAAGAAGGTTATCAAAAATTACAGGAGGATCTTGATCAACTGAGTAAGTGGTCCGAGGAATACCAAATGGAGTTTAATTTGGATAAGTGTGAGGTGTTGCATTTTGGAAAGTCAAATCCAGGTAGGACTTTCACAGTGAATGGCAGGGCCTTGGGGAGTGTTGTAGAACAGAGGGACCTTGGAGTACAAGTATATGGATCACTGAAAGTGGAATCACAGGTAGACAGGGTGGTGAAGAAGGCTGTTGGCATGCTAGTCTTCATAAGTCAGAGCATTGAGTATAAAAGTTGGGAAGTCATGGTGCAGTTGTACAGGACACTGGTGAGGTTGCACTAGGAGTATTGTGTTCAGTTTTGGTCATCCTGTATAGGAAAGATGTTATTAAACTGGAAAGGGTGCAGAAAAGATATACAAGGACGCTGCCAGGACTCAAGGGACTGAATTACAGGGAGAGGTTGGACAGGCTAGGACTTTATTCCTTAGAACATAGGAGACAGAGAGGTGATCTTATTGATGTGTATAAAATCATGAGGGGCATAGATAGGGTGAATGCACTCAGTCTTTTACCCAGAGTTGGGGTATCAAGAACTAGAGGGCATAGGTTTAAGGTGAGAGGGGAAAGATTTAATAGGAACTTGAGGACAACTTCTTTTTATATAAAGGGTAGTATCTACATAAATCAGCTGCCAGAAGAAGTGGTTGAGGCAGGTACAATAACAACTTTTAAGATGCAGTTGGACGGGTATATGGATAGGAAAGGTTTGGAAGGATATAGGTCAAATGCGGGCAAGTGGGACTAGCTTGAATGGGCATCCTTGTCAGCATAGACCAGTTGGGCCAAAGGGGTGTGTTTCCATGCTGTATGACTCTATGATTCTAATTGGCCATTTAAATAAACATTGAAAATGCTTTGTACAACTTTGCTGACATTACCATGATCTGTTTGATGCAATCTTCAGCATTGTCACCTGACACACAGTCAACTGCTGAGGCCCAATTATCACATTTGGCTTTTTCCGCATCGCCAATGGTACACCAGCGTATTTTGGCACCATCCGTAATACTGCTCTCTATAACACAATCATTTTGAAAAGGCTGTTAATCTTTTCAAATAAACCATAATTTACAGACTGCAGCTACATTTCAATCAGTGTATCCCTATATAAACAGCCAGGTATCAGTGCTGGGACCTCTGTTGTTTGTGAAATATAGAAATGACTTTGATGAAAATGTAGATAGGCAGGTTAGTAACTTTGCAGATGACACAAAGATTGGTGGAGTTGTGGACAGTGAAGAAGGTTGTCAAAGAATACAGCAGAATATAGATAAATTACAGATATGAGCGGAGAAATGGAATTTAATCTGGGGAAGTGTGAGGTGTTGCACTTTGGGAGGTCAAATGTAAAGGGAAAGTAAACAGTTAAAGGCAGGACCTTTAACAATATTGATGTACACAGGGATCTTGGGTCCAAGTCCATAGCTCCCTGAAAGTGGCCATGCAAGTAGATAGGCTGGTAAAGAAGGCATATGGCATGCTTGCCTTCACTGTGGGGCATAGAGAATAATAGTCAGGAAGTCATATTGCAGCTATATAAAACTTTGGTTTGGCTGCATTTAGAGTTGTGTGCAGTTCTGGTCGCCCCATTACAGAAAGGATGCTGAGGCTTTGGAAAAGGTACAGAAGAGGTTTACCAGGATACTCCCTGGATTAGAGGGTATGAGCTATAAGAAGAGGTTGGACAAACTTGGGTTGTTTTCTCTGGAGCAACAGAGGCTGAGGGGAGATCTGATAGAAATTTATAAAATAGATAAGGTAGACAGTCAGAATCTTTTCCCCAGCGTAGAAATGTCAAATACCAGAGGACATTTATTTAAGGTGAGATGAGGAAAGTATAAAGGAGATGTGTAGGGCAATTTTTTTTATATAGAGAAAGTGGCAGGTGTTTGGAACAGGCTGCCATGGGTAGTGGTGGAAGCAGATATGATAGAGGCATTTAAGAAGCTTTTAGATAGATACTTGAATATACAGGGAATGGAGGGTTATGAATCATGTGCAGGCAGAAGAGATTCAGTTTAATTTGGCATTGCGTTTGGCACAGACATCATGGGCCAAAGGGCCAATTCCTGTGCTGTACTATTCTATGTTCTAGGTACAGAAGTTAACAAACTCGGGAGTTCAAGCTTCTAAAGGCATAATAAAGCAACAAGAAGCTACAGTTGCTCCCAAAGACCCCAGTGGTAAAGGCCATTGTAAAAGGTCCCATGTAGAAGATGTAGAAGGTCCCATGGTTTATTGCAGAAAGTTAACAGATGAAAATGCAGACTATAACGTGACCATAGCACATTGGACTGGGCATGTGGAAAATCAGAGTCCCCGCCAGGTCCTTTGCCTCATCTTTAACCCCTGGAATGACTATCATATCTTGGCCACTAAGGACATAACAGTTGAACACCCTGAAATCACCTTGGGGATAAACTTCTTCAAGGGTTATCCTAAGAAGATAAATTATGAGGCTGTTGGATAACTTTCTTCCAGTGTGATTATATAATCTTTCAGGGAGATACTGTATATAATCACACTGAGAAGGGAAGATGGATGAAAGCACACACTGTACTAATTAGGCATAGGTGCTTAATAGATACCCAGGAGTGATCCCAGATGGCACCATAATCTACTGGATTCAGCTGTGAGTAATTTCTAACCATTACTTGCATTACAGAATAAGATTATAAATGGCATTGCTTTCAACCATATAGGAAGCCTTTGTCCAATAAATATATGCATTATATTTTATTTATTGCAACACACAAAGTTGTTGGAGGAACCCAGTGGGTCAGGCAGCATCTATGGAGGGAAATGGACAGTTGATGTTTCCGGTTGAGACCCTTCATCAGGACTGGAAAGAAAGAGGGGAGATAGCCAGTATATAAAGTTATAAGTTATAAGGTGGAGGAAAGGGGTGGAGCAAGAGCTGGCAGGCAATAGGTGGATCCATGTGAGGGGGTTGATAGGCAGATGAGGAGGGGTGGAGAGTGGGAATGATGTCAGAAGTTGGGAGATGATAGGTGGAAGTGACAAAGGGCTGAAGGTGATGGAATCTGATAGGAAAGGATGGTGGTGAATGGAATAAAGGGAGAGAGGTGGGGAGGGGAACTGGTGGGAGGAGTGTGTGGGGAAAAATGGGGCAAAGCAGTCAGAGGGGGAGCAGTTACTTTTTTCTCGCTCCTGCTAGTTCCAACTGGCCCCCATCACCCTATTTTCTCCCCCTCCCTCTCCATCTGCCTTCCACCCACACACATTCCTCCCATTGGTTCCCCTGACCTGCTGAGTTCCTCCAGTGCCTTTGTGTGTCGGTTCAGACTTCCAGCATCTGCAGTCCTGTGTGTAACCAATATCCACTACACACATAGCTATCTTACCTATACTTACACCCACCCAATCCCTGCAAGCACTTTAGATTTGATTCCTTGCTGCCAAGTGGCACTGTCAGAATCTATGTCCACTAAAGTGACAGAGCTTGGATAAATGAATTTATGTTAAAGCTAGGGATTGTGCCCTCAGGTTTTGCCGAGATCAGAGGTCACATGAAGCTGGGTTTTCATAGAAACACAGAAAAGAGAAAAGCAGGAGCCATAAACCATCCTTCAAACCTACTCTACTATTCAATTGATCACAGTTGATCCTCCTTCTCAATACCATATTCCGTCTCTCTGTGCCCACTGGTTCTAGAGAAAACTTCCTTCTTGTATATAGTCTATTGAGGTTTGCAAAGATCAAACAAGTTTTAATCCAGTGTGGAACCAAAATGAAAAAGGATAAGTCTGTGGTTAAAAAATAACAAATACTTTAAATTCTCATCAAATCATGTCCTACCTTTCCTGATAGCCTTTAGAGCAGTCACATAACTTGGGCCAAGATAATGCAAGTAGTCCATTCCATCAGGGAGGTGAACCAGTCTTTGTGTTGAATCTTTAAACATCAAATTCTTGTGTCCATATTTTGTTGACTGGAAGAGCTTAAAACTATGAGTACTATTTTGTCCAAATCTTTCCTATAAAACAAAATATTTGGAAACCCAGTGCTGTTTATATAACTTTTCAGCTGTTACATTTTACACTAAAAAACATCAGTTTTAGTACAACTGTTAACACAGGACACTTGGGACTTCAGTAGTGCAAACTGGCAAATTTCCCAAACTATTGGATGTCATTCCAATTAATACCCCAACACACTTCTAATTCATTTATTTTTCAGAAGTTACACAATGTTGTAATAAATTTCCGGCGAACCTAGTCATTTTAAAGGGAGCACAGTAACTGGGTTCCTGGCGTGTTAAAAGGAGCATGGGACCCAGGTTCTCGTTTTGTTTAATGGAGTGCGGGAAGCAAGTATATTAATGGGAGCATGGGAATCAGCAGGTGCCAAACCAAAGGGATCTCCAAATAATTGGATAGCAGATTCGAGTTTTAGTGCATTATTAATCAGTTAATAAATTAGTTGGAATGAAAAGGGAAATACCAACAATGCTGAACAGGTCAGACAGCACTTTTATGTGGATAAAATGAGTTAACGTTTCAGGTTGATTATCTTTCACCAAATTATTTATCAAGCTGAAAAGTCAATGTTCTCTCCTCAGCCTGCCTTGCTGAATATTTCCAGCATTTTCTGTTTGTTTTTGATTTCCAACAGTTGCAGTATTTTACATTTGATGAACGTGGCTGGATATGTCCAAGCATCAGCAGTAATTCTTCAGCTTGCCATGTATTCAGTATTTTGACATCAGCACTTCAAGGTTCTTGGTTCCCTAATAAGTCACTTTACAAACTTGACCTTGTGCCATGAGCTAAATACTCCCAAGCTTAAAGAACACAACCCTGACTCCAACCTGCTTCTGGAAACTACTTCAGCAATAATCTTTAACACTCTTTCAGAAGCTGTTTGAAAAAGAGACCATAGACCAATACTCCCAAGCTTGCCAAGGTATTTTTGCATTGCTCCTTCCGGTCATATAGTAGACAGCTTGCAAAAACCTAAAAATAATTGCCCAGCAGTGTCCTGTCAGGGCTTCGAGAGTGTAAAATTAAGAAGAGAGCTAAATGCTTTAGTTTCTAACTTGAAAATAAGTGCAGAACTGATTTTTTGTTATAGCTTCAAGTGAACACTCATCACCTTATTCAGGGACCAACGGATAGGCCAGTGAATAAGAGCATCCTCTATTTGGCCCTGAGTATTGATCACTGCAGGCTAAAAGGAGTGCCAGAGCTACAGTCACGCATGTAAATGTCATGCCAGCACCAAAGCAACCGATAAAAGGGTTTTTATGGCACGGGCTTCAACTGGTGCATGCATATCTGACATCACGTTAGACATGTACCAGTTGGAATCTGTGGCCTCTGGCCTGTAAGGTCTTGGTGTTAAGTCACTATGAATGTTCACATTTATGAAGTAAGGCTTCATTTCATGCACCTGAGCTCTTGAGAGGAATTTCCAGATCTTCTCATTCTTGGCATTATCAACTGGATGACTTCTCACCACCACTGCATGAGCAGGAACTCTTGCCCAGTTACATTTCTTGTAATCATCAATGTTCTTTCGGGTACCATCCTTACAAAGAAGTCTGTAATCTTGCTTCAGAGTAGCTACAAAATATCACACAAAAACACTTTGAGAGATGGGTTTTTGTACTCCTCCCAACCCATTAACCCAGTCCCAGTTCATATAATGAAAGTTATGTACATAAGATGAGCATAAGATCATGATGTCAATGTTTCATTGGGATGTTCTTCAGAGACATAAGAAATTAGAAAAGAAATAGGATCAGTGGCTGGCCCTTTGGCCCACTTAAGCTGGGGCAACCACAGAGAGGGAGCTGCAGAACATGGAGGGATAGGACATGATATTCATTTTACTGGACAAGGAATCCAAACTGTGGGGACAGAGTGGAGGAATTAGGACTAACCTGATAGCATTTTCAAAGAATAGTCTCATTCTGCATAATATCATTCTAAATTACAACAGGTACTTAAATCAGATATCTCATCAAAAAGAAATTCAAACTCATTTTGCCTCTCTCTTTCTTTCTCTGTCTCTCTTTCTCTCTCTCTCACACACACACACACATGCACTCACATCTCTCGTTAAAAATGCAGTCAGCATGAAGTTAGCCTTAGTATAAGCAATGGAATCTGTTTTATTGTTCTCAAAGATACTTAAAGAAAAGCCATTAAATAAAGATTACTGGTAGTTAAAGAGAAAAACTTCATCAGTATACCTGGTTGAATGGTCCCATGGAAAAATTAGCCATATTCAGTTCACAAGATCACAGATCTTGCACAGATATTAAGACCAAGCTCAACAGACCAATGGTTTCACGCAAAATCTTTTGATGAAGGCATTAAAGGCACATAAAAAATTCTATGAGAAAAATAGTGTTCTTTTTAAAATTTAGAAAATCAATTATTTAAATGTTATTTCGGATATTAGAAATTACTGATAGAGAAAATGTTAGCTCAGATGATAAGCTTTCAGAAAAAAAATTAAGTCACCCAATGCCTAGACGTTCAAAGAAATGGTAATGAGTTTAGATAAGTACAAACCATTATAAATGTGGGCTAAGATGACTCAGAAGTGTGACAAAATGTGGCGTATGTAACTAAGGTTTTGTGGACAGTATGCTTTGCATAACTCAGATTTTAATAGGACACAGACAGCTTCAATAGATTTACCTACCTGGGACTGTGGTGTGTTTCACAAAGGCCACATCTCCAGCACCTTCCTTCAAACAACTTAAAAATAATAACCAGTCTAGTTAGTTTTCATAAAACAATTTCATTGCCCAATCTAGAATGTCATTGGACCATTATCACTTACTAAATCTTTTACAAATGAAACCAGCCAGCTTGGGCATGGAGTAATGCACAATTGAGGGATGATAATACCCTTGAAGTGTATCATTCCATGAGTCCTGGGAATCTCTGAGCAAGATCACTCAAAGTGGAGAAGGATCAATCAGGATGGTATTCAGAATTGCATTAGAGCCACGTAGAAGCCCAGAGGAAAGTGAGCATCAGCTTACTAACTAGCCCTCCACTTGCCCACCTAATTGGGCACCTCCTGCCCCATCTGTGAAAAAGTATATGGTTCCCATATTGGCCTCATTAGCTAACTCCAGACCCCAAAACCAAAATGGGAGCACATGATCCTCAATCCCAAGGGATTGTCTTCTATACATTTTATATTGAATCCTCTGAAAACAGCAAAAATAAAAGTACTGATTTCAAAACTGCACACTGAAGCAGATTCCAGAGGCAAAGATGTAATTGGTAGTTTTGATACTTGTGCAAATCTGATCATATAGCTATCCCGCCAAATTGGGGCACAGCTATCCAGCTAATGCAACGTATCATCCACGTTCAGGAAACCAGATGTTTAACTTTAAAAAACATCTCTGCAGACCAACCCTCGCAGCCCACCATCATTACTTTCCCCGTTCCACCACCATACCCCACTCTCATCCTATTTGAAAAGATCTTCAATGCCTCACAGGAGATCGAATAAAATTAATTTTGGTTGCAGAAATTGTGGTGGTTGGGATTTTCTGAGTAGGACATCCTGCAGTGATATTGCTGTTACAGGGATGTAAATGATCCCTTCCTGTTGAAGAAATGATACTTTGTTGGCAGTACTGCTGGGTCTTGAGAATAGCAAGCAGGAAGAGGAATGGACCAAAGGTCAGGGTCAAATTGCTGGATGGAACAAAAAGAGAGGGAGACAGCTCTGGCGGGGAGGTGCTTATCTTCATAAGTCTTCTGTGAGCACAGATTCCATGTGTATCTTTCCAACGAGTACCATCAAGCTTATGGAATGGTTGAATGATTAGATTCCAGGATAATCAAGAGACCATGGTTGGAGAAATGGAGTTATCTTGAAGGGTTATAGGGAGGGAGGAGATTAGAGAAAGAGAGGAGCTTTGAAAACAGGAATGAGAATAAATGGAAGAGAAACAAAGGACTTCAGATGCTCGAACCTAGATGAAAAACACGATGATGCTGGAGGAGCTCAGTAGGCCAGGCAGCATCCATGGAGAAAAGCAGGCCTGCTTTTCTCCACGGATGCTGCCTGGCCTACTGAGCTCCTCCAGCATCATTGTGAGAATAAATGCAGTTATCTTGAAGGGCTATGGGTCTGGAGGTTATCAGAGAAAGGGAGGAGCTTTGAAAACAATGAGGAAGAAGCTGGGAATGGGAGTCAGGATTAATTGGAGGAAAGTTTTGCTTCTTCCTGAAATAGGATGTCAGAAAACAAAAGTTTGTGTTTTTTTAAAGACAAGAGATGTCAAGAGTGCCTTTGGTGAAGTAAAACTAGGTGTATCAGTGTATGTGTGGAGAATGATGTCATGCATCCTGACAACCTGCTGGAGAACACATTCCTGAATCTCCAAAGCAATTCTGAATGTTGGTATCTGGAACCATCAGTTCACCAACTGAGCCTGCACAGCAGTAAGCTGAGCTCACATGACAGAAGTCTGAAGTGAAGTGGGGTGTCAGCGTCTAAGCTGGTGGCTCTATATGTTAGGTTCAGTGATGGGGCACAAATTTCTTAGGCCTCCAGGGGTCTGACCAGGTGGGGAGTTGTTGGCGTTCTGTATCAGAATAAATTATAAAATGAGAGGGGGAGTGTAGAATGTGGGAAGGTAGATTAGATACAAGTATACCATTGTCTTCAACTATTTATTTTCTGCTGCTCCCCACAAACTGTGGCAGTCATTCAGTAGTGGCTCCTCTAGACGGCAAAGCTAATGGATGTGAGCTTGACCTCACTAATCTGTAACTGCCATTGGCAACTGTGTACCATCTTTTCCTGCAAGAATGAGCGTGCTGCAGTATATTTGGACAATGTGATTAACAGGGACGAACAACTGAGAGTGTGTGTAAACAGTGAGGTGTGAGCATGAGTCTTGGTATGTAAAGGTAGAATTGGTACAAATGGTAAATATGAGTTGGGACTGAAAGAAATCAGTGTTAGGTGAGATATGAGGGTGTATTGCATAGACCAGTGTGTGTCTGGTTGCAGATTTTGGGAGATGAGAGTTGACCTTAAATATGCAAATCACTTCCATAAACCTTTCCCATAGTCCTTCCACATCCTGGGTCTTTCACTTCCTGTAAATTCATCGATATGTCCCTTCCACTTCTCCATTATAGACCTGAAAAGCTTTTTAAACCCCTGGACAGTAAGGCCTCTCTCCTCTACTCCACCTCATCCACAAAGGTGTCCAAAGCCTATCTGAAAACCAAGATCCTGTTCTCAGCAACCTTTCTTGGAATAACTTGCATCAGTGGTGAGAGGCAATGAGTACACGTCCTCTAAGAGATGCAGGTCTAGTTTCAATTAGCACTATCCTATGTGTGACCTGTGTGAGTTATTAGTGCATCATGATTCCAGCAAAGTTGTCCAGTGCTATCCAACTCCTCCATAGAACTAAGATGGTGAAATGGAGTTGATGTACAAAAGAGCTACGGTGTTACTTAATGGTAAAACAGACTTAAAGGATTGAATGGTCTTGTCATCTTCCTATGTACTCATGGCAATCCAGTGCAGTGCTAAGGATGTTCTGTAATGCTAGAGGTCCATTTTTGTAGCTGAAACATTTAAACCAAGATCCTAATTGTCCTCTCAGATGAGTGTCAAAGATCATGATACTTTTTTTTTAAAAGAGCAGAGTGTTTTTCACTTTCCTGGCCAATACTCACCTAACAGCCAACATTAGTAAAAACAAATTATCTGGTTACTTACAGGATTTTGTTATGTGCACATTGACTGTTAACATTCAAATCGTAAATATACTTTAAAATCATCTGGTTGTGATACACTTTGGGACTTTTAGAAGTCATACAAAGTACTGTACAAATGTATTGTTTCTCTTGCCAAATGGTTTAAAAATATCTGATGAATAACATATCATTGATTACAAAGCATCCTAAAATACAAGGTGAACTTCCTCCCCAAGTATTCCAAAAACAACCTAAATTTCAAGGACAAACCTTGCTTGATTTTAAGGAATCCAGGAGGACTAGTTTGCAGTATGTTCGAAAAAGAAACATCCTGCAAGGATTAGCTCAATGTTATTGTTCCCTTAATGGGAGAACAATTAATTCAGGAGAATGGGGTTGAGAAAAGAAAAAAAATCAGCCATGATTGAATGGTGGAGCAGATATGATTGGCTGAATGGCCTAATTCTGCTCCTATACCTTATGGTCTTAAACTCAGTTATACATTTAACTAGATATGGTATTAACATAATGGAGAGATTCAGATGCATTTCTAACTAAACTGTTCAATTACAGAAGAGTGGAACCTAGTCTCCTAGAAAAAAATTGATCATTACAAACTACAGAAAAAAATGAGATACCCACTTGAATGCTCCTGTGTAATCATAGTAGGGTTCATCATGTGATCGGTGGCAGTTAACTTGTTTACTTCCTTTGCACAGCTTACACAGCTTTGGGAATACGGCTTTATCTGCACCAGGGACACAACTGGCAGAGAAAAAGTCCGACGCAACTGGAAAAAAGTAGAGATTAATTTGCAGTGTGAAGAATACAATTCCATAAGAGAAATTTCCATATGTTCTGAATCTATGAACATTAAATTGCCAAAGCGAATGAAACCTATGCATATTCAGACCATATGATGTGAAGGAACTCAACTCATTTTTTTCCATTGAAAGGAAAGGGAGACGACGTAATCAGTACAATTGAGTAAAATCACCAATGTTACCAATAAGACTGTAACAATAAGATATTTAAGTTACTTTCAATCCTGCTAAAAGTAAAATAATGGGGCAGATCTTCTGTCTGCAGATTGTGCTGTTTGTTTCAACATGACAGTGCCCCCCCACCCCCTCCCCCCCCCCACCTCAGCCCCCCAGCACAGTCTTCACTTGGGTGTCCAGCTCCCAGCTCAGGGAGTATAGCTTCAGGATCATCTGAGCACAGAAAGCTGACTTTACTCACAGAATGATTTTTGACAGGCAGCACACTAGCAGTCAAAGCTGTCAGTGTGACTGGGGCTATTGAATGTCTTTGGCATTCACAAACATTCAATCACGTTTGGAAAAGTTTAAAAAGATAAAAGTATTGCTAAAACATATTACAAAACACATATTACAAAACACATCAACGTACTAAAAATCAACTGAAGCTAACTTAAATAATCAACAAAAACTAATCACCTCTCTCCAAGCAGCTGATTTCTCCCATTCATCTGAATGACACTTCATGCTTGCACCAAGCCTATCCCATACAGTCTCAGTGAGCACGCTTCTCAGCATGAGAACTGGGAAGCCTGTGGAAGTTTGCATCAGACTTGATGAGGAATGCAAGAGGGCAGCAGCCTCCACCTAAGACTGTTGCCAATTTTGGAAACTGGGTAAGTCCCAGAATAAGCACTGGCATCAGAGCAGAGGATTTGCCTCATTGGAACAGAAGACCAAATGCTTGGTCAAAAAGGTATATTTTAAAAGAGGTAGAGAACTCGAGAGATTTATGGAGGGTATTTAAGAGTTTAGGGCCTTAGCAGCTGAAGTCATGATAGTTAATGGTGGGATAATTAAATTCAGTGATCCTCAACAGGCCAGATTTGGTTTAGTACAAATATCTCAAAAGGATTTAGGACTAGAGATGATTGTAGAAATAAAGGGGAATGCAGCTATTAGGGAATTTGAAAGAAGGGTGAGGATTTTAAAATTAAGATCGTTTGATTGTGAACCAATGAATATCAGCAAATACAGGGAAATAGGTCTAGGATACAGCGAAGAGCACAGGATAATTCATTCAAAGGAGAGTAAAATGTGAAAGGTGGTCCAGGAATGCACTGGAATGGCCAAGTTAAGGGGTAACACAAGCTTAGTTAAGGGTTTCAGCAGCAGAGATAGGGCCTAGGGGCCTGGGGCTAGGCACAGTAATGGCATGGATGTGATACTCAAAACTCAGTTTGGGAATGGTCTACAAATGTCTGGTTTGGTTTTGGACAGCTGGAAAGGATTTTGAGATCAGAGGACAATATTTGTGATTGGGTTAGAAAATTTTGGTTTTGGTCTTCCAAATATCACAGTTGGTATAAATTTTAACCCATCCAGTACTGTACTTTGGTCAAACCATCGACAATTTAGATACAGCAAAGGGATTAAGAAAAGTGGAAGTGAGGTAAAGTTGAGGCCCATCACTGCACATATTCCAGCCCACTGCCAGTCTATTCACACATTCCTCTCCCTCACCATCGAACCCCTATATCTACTCCATTCCCGACCACCATATAGAGTGGAATCACCAGGTAGGTTCAATCTTTTTTCAGTTAACCTTTGTGCTTTCACTCATCCAGTATCATAAGTGTAGTAGGGAATAGTGAAATGGCTCTGTAGCACTGTAGTAGAGAACAGGGGGATGATCATGTAGCAGAGAGGTAAAGGGGGACTCTGCAGGATTGGTACCAGGCAGAGAAAGTCTGGAACTGGTTCAAACCGAGCAAAACCACAAACTGCAGGCTGAAGAGAACAATAGTAAACACATGCCCGGTTACCAGCCTAACAATAATCCCATAAATTCCAGGATGGAAGCTTGCCATTGTACATATAAGGTAAAGACAGAACTGCATATGGCTCATCTAGCACATGAGGAGCTCAAGCTTAACAGGCTCACGTAGCGCATAGGCACTGAAGCTTGACACTGCAAAAGGCTTACCTCACTATGTATACACAGTGCTTGTGGGGTAGAGATGAAGGGGGGAAAGTAGATAAGAAATAGTATAAGAATAATGGAAATTTAGGATTGGGGAGAATTCATTCCAAGATAAGCAACTCCCCTGAGTTTGTTTGTTCTGAAGGTAAATCCCAGACTCTGTGTGAATTCTTTCCGTCTACACAAGCATTGAAAAATTTCTGACAAAAGAAAGCAGCTTACATTTTTCAATGTTGTCCTCTCTATTCCATCTATCTGGATACTTGCTGAGAAGAGTTCCTATTGGGATGATCCAGCCAGCAGATTTTCCTAGACCAGTGTGGCAGGATTTCTTCCCTTCCAACTGATTGAACTGAAATGTACTGCTTGCTTTTACAACTGCTACAGCATAGTAGCATGTCTCTCCTGTAACAATACAATGCATAGTCATGTCAGAGCCATTAAAACCCATAGAAATCTCATTCGTACCCAACAAATCCAATTCAATCCATTTAAATCTATTCTGGTGATGGAATGTGGTTAAAATATATTGTGACTTCTTCAGAATGCACTGAATACATAAGTAATTATGTTCCTTAAATGTCTTAAGCAATGGAAAATAAAATACAATATGGATTGTTGAGAGAACTGTGGAGCAAGGTTTATCACAGGTATTCAGTATTTTGTAGAAAGAGGACCATTGCAATCTAGGTGTTACAAATGAAATGCTGGAAGAACTCAGCAGGTCAGGCAGCACCTATGGAGGGAAATGGACAGTCGGCATTTTGGGTCAATGCAGATGCTTGCTGACCTGCTGAGTTCCTCCGGCATCTTGTTTGTTGCTCCAGATTCCACCATCTATAGGCTCTCAAGTCACCAGTCTAGAAATTGCTGGGCTATCCAAGGTATTGAGATTGATGTAGGAAGGGGACTGTCATAGGTTATAGCAATATGGAAACAGCATCCTGACTTGGAAATAAATTGTTGCACATTTATTATTGCTATATCTAAATCTGGAAACCCCTAACCAAAACAATCTTGGAATATCATCACCAGGAGGACTGCAATAGTTCAAGAAGGTAGTTCCCCACTACTTTCTCAACAATAATTAGGATGGCAACAAATACTGGTCTTGTTGGTGATGCCCACATCCCACTTAATAATTAAAATAAAAACTATTAGTAAGATCCTAACATGCGTCAGTTATGTGCTCAAAGAAGCTAACTGTTTTTTTTTTGCAGAGGATCAAATTTGAATATTTACTCTGAAAACCAACTTAACTGTTCAGGGTACTGGGGAGGATGGTTATGGCTGATAACTTCCAATTCCTTGAAAGTAGATCCTTTAGTGAATCCAGTAGTTTATAAAATATGTTCTTTTAAATGCACAATTTTGACAAGTTATGCAACTAATCATATTTTGTTTTTTTTTGGAATTGAATCAGTGCCATAAAAATAGACCTTTTAATTTAATGAATTTTACTTTACGCAATTAACAAATGCCAACATCTTAAACTCAATTGGCTGGCAGGTAAGCAATTTACAAAGTATTTGCTCTGCCACATTCTTTGTGATCTTTCTAACCAATGTTTTAAATATTAGCCCAGGAACACCTATTATGTTGTCACAGTCCTCCACACTTTTCAAAAATCATTTCAGCAGAGATTCTTATAGAAATTTGCTTTACACACAGTATCAGAATCAGAATCAGAATCAGATTTATTATCATTGTCTTATATGATGTGAACTTTGTTGTTTTGTGGCAGCAGTACAATGCAAAGAAATAAAAAAACTATAAATTATAAAATAAGTAAAATAGTGCAAAAAAGAGGAACAATGAGGTTGTGTTCATGGGTTCATGGACCATTCAGGAATCTGATGGTGGAGAGGAAGAAGGTGTTCCTGAATCATTTTTTTTATTAAAAAATGGCAACAGCCTTAAGCCCATGAACTAATTTCAATTTAAGTAGTCCTGACAAGAGGAATGCACAATTCCTCAATCTGTCAGGAGCTGGATGGGGTAAACCAGGAATTTAGGAGATGTACAGATCTTTGAAGGAAATCCCACCCTTCCCATGAATCTAGAAGAAGACAATTTTAACAAAGGCACTTGGTCCATACTCTTATATGCCTTGGTGATTCAAGTGCTTGCCTAAACTCTTCTTAAATCTTGAGAGAGGACCTGCCGCCATGGCAGTGCACTGCAGAATCCAAACACCCTCTTGGTGAAAAAGTTCTTCCTCAGATCCCCTGTAAATCATTTACCTCTTGCCTTAAACCTCTGCCCTCTGTCCAACCACAATACCATGAGCTACACCAGAGCAATCTTTACAATAATCAGATTCAATATAATTATAAGCATCAGGTGTCATTAAGCAAACACAGATGTCAAATTCATTACAATATAGTAAAAGTCCGATAATCCATCATGCTCTGGATTTTTACGGTGGAGGATTATTGGATGTTATTCAATATTAATACTACAACACATTTTTACTTCACTCTTTTATAAATGTTACACAGTATTATTATACATTTCCCAGTAAACCAGGTAAGTTTAAAGGAAGTATGGAAAGCAGGATGCAGGTCAGTTGAAAGCTCAAGAACTAAAGCTCCAGTGTGTTGAATTGAAGCATGGGAACTGGAGCTCTGGCAAGTTGGAAGGGAGCATGGTAACTGAGACCCAGGTGAGTGGAATGGAGTGTGGAAACTGGAGCCCAATGAATGGAAGTGAATGTGAGACTGGAGCCTCGGTAAGTGGAATGGAATACCAGAACCAAGTCACTGGCGAATCAAAAGGGAGCACTGGAACTGAGACCTCGTGAGTCAGAAGGGAGTGTGGGAACTGGGGTCCGGGGAGTATAAGGGAATGTGGCAAATATTACCTGGTGAGCCAGATGCAGGCCATCAGGATTCCTACATGATCAGATGGCAGATTATCAGAGTTTTACATAAAGAGATTTTGTTCCTTTCTTTGTATTTTGACAAATTTTGTTTCCAGTGCTTTGTAAGCACTTACCTGTAGTTTGTTCAGCTAAAATAGGCTTTAGGCGTCCTTGAGACAGGAGGCCTCCCTCATATATATCTCCGCCATCCACAGTTATAGCATCTGCTGCATCATTCTGCGAATAAGACGTATGTATTTTTTTTATTAGAGTGCTGGTCTCTTCTTAACAATTTTGGGACTTACTGAGGGCATCAATTGATTAAAAACCATGTTATGACTTATGAGACCATTTGGTCCACTGGATCTGTGCTAGCTCCTAGTATAGCAGTCCCATTCTTTCCCCATGGATCTGTATATTATTCTCTCTTGAATGTGGTTATCCAAAACCCTTTTGGAAGATTCTGCTTCCACCACTCTTAAATAGTTTTCAGATCACAACTACTCTATGCAGAAAAAATTAACTCTTGTATTCCCCTTGTTCCCTTTGCCCAAAGTTACAAGTCTGTTTTCCCTGGTCCTTATAGCATCTGCTATGGGGAAAAGCTTCCCAAAATTCATCTAAACCAATCATGATCACATACCACTTCAAATTTTTCCTCAACCTTCTTTGGTCCAGGGAGAGGCACTTTCACCAGTCTATATTTGCAGATGAAAATGAGCAACCCTGGATCTATTCCAGTAAATCTTTTCTGCAGCCCTTCTCTGAGTTTTACATTCTTTCTAAAGTCAGGTGACCAGAAGTGAAAGCACTACTTCATTTATGGCCTAATCAATGAAGTGTACTGATTCAAAACAACTTAACTTATTTTGTACATTATGCCTCTACTTATGAAACCCAGAATCCCATATGCTATACAGACCAATCTCTCAACATGCCTCACCATTTTCAAAGAATAGGCACATATGCACTGAAATCTCAGTTCCTGCACATCCTTTAAAACTGTGTCATTTTGTCCATGCTGTCACTCCTTATGCTTTCTATCAAAGTACATTTCTTCAGAATTCCCTCTATAAACTTTCAGTTGGCATTTGTCTGCCCATTCAGCCAGACTATCTATGTTCCCATGCAGTCTATCTCTTAATGTTTAGCACCCACTCAAGCTGTGTCATTTGCATACCTTGCACACATATATCTAAGTGAATATATGTAAAAAAAAGCATTAGCCCCAGAATTGATCTCTGGGGAATATTACTGCCTACTGTCCTTCACTCTGGAAAACAACCCTTTACCACTATTTCTGCCTTTAAGCCAAATTTCCTGTCCATTTCTCCTCCTGACCCTTTAATGGATGGGCCTCAATTTTGCTAACTAGCCTTTTGTTTGGGTTTTTAATCAAACACCTCAAATAATCCATGTAAAAACAACTATACACTACTTTCATCAACCTTCTCTGTTAATTCATCCAAAACTCAATCAGATTAATCAAATACAGTTTGTCTTTAACAAATCTACGTTGGCTCTCTTTTATTGACTCAAATTTCTTCAAGTGCCTATTGATTTTTTTTCCTCATGATTATTGTTTCTAAAAGCTTCCTGTAACTAAGGTTAAACTCACTGGCCTGTAATTGCCATTCACGTCCTTATATTTGTCACTTTCCAATCCTCTTGCACCAACCACTACCACCTGCCTCCTTAAGTTTTCACCCCCCTGACCCCCACCACCCTATTTATTGAGGAAAGATTTGAAGATTATGGCAAAGCCTTCTGCAACCTCCACTAGGCCTCCCTCAACAACCTAGGATGCATCACATGAAGGCCAGGCAATTTGCTTCCTTTAAGCAAACACAGCCTTTTCACTCCACTCATTATATCTACCACCTCCCCTTCGTCTGAGATGTTGACAACGTCCTCTTGGTAAAGACCAACACAAAATGTCTAGAATTCCAGCTTTAACTTCTAGCTCTATGCCCAGATCATGTTCTTTAACCTTAATTGGCCTCCCATTTCCTGTAACTACACACTTACTATTTACGCACAGAACCTGAAATGTTTGTCTTTTCACAAATGCTGCCTGACCTACTAACTGTTTCCATATTTTCTGTTCTTATTTTACTAAGCATTGCTTTTGAATTCCCTTTTATGTGAACTACCAATCCCTATTCAGTCTCTTTGCCTGTCTAATTTTCCTTTTCACTTCCACTCTTATTTATTCAGCTTGGTTCATCTTGAGATAGTCACCTGATGTATGTCATATTACCTCATTTTTTCTCTTTTCATTATCTCTTTCTCTTTTGTCATCAAATAGTTTTGGATTTGGTTCCTTTCTCCCCACCACCCCCGCCCAGTCTCCTTGTGGGGATCTTTAAGCATCTGCCTGAAACTTTTTTTTAAAAGGTCACCATTGTTCCCTTCAACCAATATTTGATTCCACTTTATGCTGGCCAGTTCCCTTCTTATCCCTTTGAAGTTAACCAACCTCTAGTTAAAAAGTTCTATTTTAGATTTCCCTTTAAACCCTTCCATTATTAATTTAAATTTTATGATCCAATGGTTTGTGCTACACCTCATTCCCTAAATCAGAACCACAATGCTTCCTTCCTCTTGAGTTCCAAAGGCTGGGAAAATATCTTGATCAGGGAAGTTTATGTCAATATATTTCAGAATGTCCTCCACTTCTTTGCCCTTTACTTCAAAATTATTGCAGTCAATGTTGGAGTAATTGAAATCTCTTAATATCACTACAGTTTTTGCACACTCATAGAGACATCCCAAATCTACCCTGCATATCCACTTTGGATCATCCTTCATTCTTCTAAAAACCAAAGAATATATGTCTAAATTTTTAGCCATTTGTGATAAAACAGCCCTTTCATCTCAGGAAATAGCCTAGTGAATCTCTTCTGAACCATCTCCAAGACTAGGATATCCTTTCTTACTTAAGGGAAATAAAACTGTACTCAATATTCCAGGTGCGGCTTCACCAGCCCAGTTCAATTAAAGTAATAGTTCTTTATTTTTTAAACTCCAACCCCTGGCAATGAAGTCCGATCTGCCATTTCCCTTCTTAATTACTTGCTACATCTACACACACATTTTTTTTGTATTTCATGGACCAGAACAACTAGATTACTCTGTACTCCACTTATTGGCAGTACATCCATTTAGATAATAATTTACCTTTCGAATCGAAGGTGCATGACCTCAGACATTCCAACATTAAACTCCATTTCCCAAGTTTTTACCCAACTTATCTACATTCTGTTAGAGTCCAAATATCATCATTCCTGCATGCTCTCCCACTTATTTTCATGTCAGTAGCAAACTTGGAAACATTACACTCTGCTCCATCCTCCAAGTCATTATTAAAGGTAGTAAATAATTCAGGGTCAAGAACTGATCCTTGTGGTACTCTATTAATTATGCCTTTCCAGTCTGGAAAAGACCCATTTATTCTGATTCTCTGTCGTCTGTGTGATAACACACTTCTCCCTTATTGTGAATGCTTATCTTGTGCACCAGATGTTCTTATCTTTTTTATCACCTTTCCTACTTATAACCCATCCAATACCCTTCCTGCTCTTCTATTAATCCTTGCCTCTCAGTAAATTTATACAGGATTGTACTGGGTTACCCCTTCTAATTCCAATAGTTCACTCTCAACTCTATTAGCATTTAACTAATTTCTGCAAATTAATCAGTATAATAATAACCTTGCTATTGACTGCCTCTTTGAGCTCTTTCATACTCTTATCTTAGGCCACAACGTTTTTTTAAGCTTCTAGATCAAAAAGTAATTTCTATTTCAATCTATCCTTGTTGGTGAGGGAGGAGGAGGGTTTTACATTAACATGCCATAGTATATCCTATCTATTCTCATTACACATTTCTTACCTTCTATTTTAGTTTTACTTTTTTCTTCTGTTGCTCCCCATTCAAACCTTTATTTGTCAAGATCTCTTTTATAAGTTTATGATTCTGCTGGCATCTCATGATATTTCTAAGAGTTTTCCTCTGTCTAAGTCAGCTTCAAACATGGGCAACTGCTGAGGGAGTTTGTCACTCACTTTCAAGATTTTGCTGCCTTCAGAATCTACTAAATTATTTTTCAAGAAGGGAGTAAAACTCTTGAGAAAATAGTCATGTTATTTGACCAGAATTCCTGGTAGCATTCCAATAAATCCTCTTTTCATATGGTAGCATTCCAATAAATCCTCGTTTCATATCTAAAAGCTTACTCTTAAGCCAAGTTTTTAACAACCTCTCTGAATATGCTTACTTCTTTGGTATATGTGCAATGATTTTGGCTGTCTTTCTGTATTATAGATACTGTATATGTACAAGCTATTGCAATGGAAATTCTGCCTCAGTTAATGGTGCCAAGAGCAGTCAAAGTTATGTGTTATGCTTCAATCTGCATCTCAAGATCAAAGATAGTAACACTGTCCTTGTGCCCCAGGTGTTCCACTATGAAAAGTGAGTGATTTTTTTCTGCTCCTACCTAAATAATGACTGCCATGAGTTTATTGTCCCCGACAAATGTCCTACAGACCAGGTCTATGAGAAAACTTAGTGCATGACAGTAGTCCAGTCAAATTAGAAAGGAGGACCTCCATACAAAATTTGCCAGAACACATATGTTGAATATTCAATGATTACTAATATTTCTACTTAGATATGTCTGGTTAGTTGTTCAGGACAGTTTGATAACTCGGTTGTAAAATAATTGGATCACAATGGTCATATCTATGACAGAACAAAATAAAGCCCCACCTTGATTGCAAACAAACATGCTTTAACATTCATCCTCTTTACACATTCAAACGAGAAGTTTTCTCCTTCCATTGCCTTTTTCAAATCTTTGCATTTCCTATGTTCTTGTTCGCTAATTACACACCACCTGATGGAATCTTGAGCAGCAAATGAAAGAGCTGGAGGAAATGAATTGAAGGTTGGTTAGACATCAATTGTACATAAAGCCCACCGATTTGATGTTTTGGATTGGAATCATGAGGGTGAGTGTGGTGCTGCTCCTGCAGTTTGCAGCATGTTAGACGAGATTAGTTTTTCCAGGAATTAAGTCTGTCTGAAGCTGCCCTGGTATTTATGAGACTAATCTGGTTAATCGTGAGTTAAGGTGTTAATTTGTGATTCGGAAGCTTTGTTTTGCTACAGGGTTCTGAACATTCAAAAATGACAGGAACTGACTTCTTTAATCCATCAGATTTTAAACCAAGGACAATATTAAGGGAGTATCCCATTCAGTAGTTACTACTGATGCCATCAAACAAATCTTGTTGATGTTTGGCAAAAATGATAGGTTTTCAATGTCAATTCTGGATTAGGCTGCAGTAACTGCTCTGCATCATCTTGTCAACTGAAAGCTCTTGTTGTCTATCTAGAGTCTAGTAGCCCTTAGTAGCTCATTTAGAGCCTTTTCATCTCCAACATGGCAAATATTATGTAATAATGTAAACTCACTCAATTGTTTGGCAACAATTGATGGCTAGGATTATTGTACCGCAAATTGGATAAACTCCTTCAGAAATTGAGACTATGTAAAAGAATAAAATAAGTCTTCAAAAAAAATCATTTTAGTAAATTGGTTCATATTCCATTCCTTTCAAAGAAAATGTATAGAAAAACTGTTGTCGGTTAAGAATTACTTAAAAAGTGTCCATTCAGTTCAACCAGCCTCAGCTGGTGTTTATGCTTCACATGATCTTCCTCCAACCTCCTTGCATCTCATCTCATAACCTACTATACCTTGCTTCCTCATACCTTCTAATTTTCCATTAAATGCATTGGTTCTGTTTGCCTCAACTGCTATTTATAGCAGGTTCCATTATCTAACCAATTTCTGATTTACACATGATTACTTATTATTTGTTGGGGTGTAAATGAGGAGTACCAAGTGTGTCCATTTATTTTTTTATTCTTGGAATAAAGGTCCTCACTCTGAGACCATGAGATGGCAAATGCCAATAAGTCATGAAACGTAGCAAAGTGCGGCGGCTGAAAAACTCCTGTGACAGCAACTGCAATGAAAAGCCAGCTTTATGTTTATTTTGAATGTTAACTTATCAATTTTGTCAATTTATCAATGTTAGCAATTCTTAAATCTAAATCCAGAAATTAATGTTAATGATTTGAGCAGGAATTTAAGACAGTTTCACGACATTCTCGACATAATATCAGAGCCGCTAATCCATTTCAAATGTACATTAATGGTTGCTAAGAAAGCACACAAAAATACAATATATTTCTGTCACCAGTCACAGCAATTTCTAAGCACAGAAAGTATAACTAAAAACTGACAAGAAACAAGTAATAATTTTGTTGTTAGATTACCTGACTCGCCACTTTAAGTACAAATTTATTTATAATTTTACAAACGTTTTCAGAAAGAAAGCATTTCTCATATATGGATGTGCATAATTTTCACCAGCAGACCATGACAAATGGGGATCTGGAGTAGAGGAAGGGCAACATGATGAATGATGCCTCTGATCTAAGCCTCTGTATATTTTGGCAATTCTCTTTTTTTTCTCTGTCTACATCTGCACATCTTTGTAAGTCAATCTTGAACAAATCATGGGTGTATTCAATTTTTTTTTTGCTGAGCATGAGAAGACACTGGCACCGAATAAACATCAGTTTCTGAGTCTGTCACTGCAATAAAATTAACTCTCTCATTCGAAGTTAATTTCACGAGCAATTGCAGAGAATTTCAAGCTCAATTATTGTCCAAGTATGTTTTCCTATAACTTAGTTAGAGATAACTATAGGAGAATAAAACCTATTTTATGAGAAAAGGCCATTACTGAATTATTAACTATTCTTTTCCATCATTAATATTTCTGGTACAGTTATAATCTATTCATTTCGAGTCAATGCTATTTCTAAAATTCCCAGAAAATTTGCTCTGAATCATCTATAATCAAAAAGAAAATCCTACACATTATTTGTTCTGTGCTACTGGAAACAAAATTTTGTTTTGTTAATTTAAAAAGCTAATATTTAAATAAAGATGCCAACAATGAACAATATAATTGAAAAGTACTTTCATATAAATTCCTTCAAAACCAATGTTTAATACTCACAAATAATTCCAGAGACTATAACGGTGAAGAGCAAATTCATCTTGCCAAATTGTAGATTGATGGAATAGAGAAGTTGTGTGGCTTTGTCACAAACCTGCTGTGAGCAGTTTGAGACAAGATTTCTGTGCTCCCTCCCCACCTTTATAGTGCCTAGAAATTGCTATGTTAGCAGAACGAGAGATAAGACTGATGTTGACTTGTTTGTATTATATTTCACCAGAGGACCTAGCTGAACTCACTCCACATCTAATACAATCAACTAATCTTTGTTTGATGCATAAGGATTGCAGAATGGGAACAGAGTACAAATTCTGAGAAGCCCTAGAAGTATTTGCCCTCCTCTTGAAAGCAGCAAGGATAGATGGCACATACAAATAGTATAGTCTAGCAAATCAGAGAAATTATTTTACATCATTTGTATTGCTGTATTCTATCCATCTCCACATTTTTAAATTCTCATGGCACTGAGAGGTTTTTACTTGTTTAATTTAATCAGCTGTTCTCCAAGTTACAGGTCTTATTTAATAATTTAAGTTAGATGCTCAATCAATGTTGCGTTTAGAATGGACGTGCAAACACAAATCATATTTTTGCAACATTACTGTTTTGCATTTGCTTTATCTTGTAAACTAAGTATATTGTAAAATAGGCATCATGACTCTACCAATAAATAGAAAAGTGATATAATTTCTGGACTCTGATATTTTGTATTGTGATAGGAGAATGTTCTTGAAATATCCCACATAAAGAAGGTCTTTCTGTTCCTTATTGTTGGGATTAGATTCTTTCTATTATTCCATCCTCTTCAGTTGGTCTCGTGTAGCTCAAATTTACCTTTTTAGCATTTTTCTTTTAATCATCATCTTTTTCTTTCTCAGTTATTCTTTGACAGTCTGATTGATTCTGGTTATCTGTTTTTTTTATTATTTGTTGAAAAAGAATTCCATCACAGATATAATATCTTGATTTTCCTCACTCTCTTTAATTTGGTTCCTTCCTCATTTCCTTTTGTTGCCATCTCTTTGTTTCTCTGTTCTGTGCCAAACTCCTTGGCTTTCTCCTTTCTAAATGGTGGGGACACCTGGTCAGATTCAGGCATTATTCTACAGATGCTCATTAAGGATGAGGCTGGTCAGAGGGTGTTGCCATTTGATCACTGAGTATACTAAGGAACCTGATACTGCTTCTCCTCATACCTCTACAAACATACTCTTTCAACTGGGGGCACCAAAAATATTTAGAGTGTGTGAAAAATGTTATTCATTTTCCAAGATTGCAGGTTTAAAGGCCAACTGTGGGCCTTACTCTCCTACTTTTTCCCCTGACAATGAAGGGCTCAGGACTCAAGGTAATCCAACAGATATTTTAAGAAATTGACTGAATAGTGGAAAAAGTTTTTTGCTAGTCATGTCAGAATAGTGGAATGATGTACTGAGTGGAATAAGCCAACAATCACCACACGAACTCCAACCCACTGAAGAATCAAAGTTGTGTTCCTCTGAGCAAAATAACTTTCTTGGGAGGTTAAATAGTATGTTAGCTCCCCAGAGGCAGCTCTGCTTGATTCTTCTCCACCTTCTCCCTCATTAGGATTCCTAAAGAACGTCCTGATCATGAATCTGAATTTATGGAGCCTAATAGTTAATAAGTATGAATCAGAAGTGTTATTAGTCAAGGGATACAACAATAAAGTTTTGGTGTATTTATAATGGCACAGTTTTCATTTACTCATGAATCTTTAACCAACTACAGCCAGAAAGTTTATGCATCAGAAAGTAGAGTTTATATAAATAGCATTAACTAAGTAGAAAAATATAAATCTTTGTGTCCATCTCCAAGGAATTACGAAATTCCCATCTCTCACATGAAATCAGGCCAGTTTGATCTGGAAGCTTACTGCAGAACTTAAAAAAAAGAAAAAAAGAACTATTCCTTTGATTCACCTTTCACCATCATCAGAAACTAAAATAATGAAAATATGCCTTGTGAAAGAAAATTCTAAAGCTTTAATCAATGTACAGACAGGGTGAATCATGGTTTATGCTGATTATCAAATATTTACTGATGCATTGCAGCTTCCATGCTTTCTGGTTTTGCAATATTTGTTGAGAATATATTGACCTTGTGACAGCTGGAAAGTTGCAACAACCTGTGATAAAAGTTTCTGGATTCTCTTTCTGATTTTTGTAATTCTTTTGCAAGACTTGTCACAGTCATATTAACTATTTGTTTCCTCATTGTAGCAAGAACCTTTTAAATATTATTAATATTTTAAGATGTGTAACTGGAAGTATTAAATTTTAGATCTGAGGATTAACATCAGGTACTCACAGTTCACATACGTATGAACTAAACTCTGAACAAGCTCTATGCTGCTCTACAATAAGTACATTTATGTTAGTCATGCTACTGGTTAGATGCAGTCTAAATTGTCTCTCAAGTGCCACTAATTCAGGCAATCAGTTCTAGATCAGATACAGCAATATATGAAGTTCTTTTCAAACTCTGCCAAGAAGTACATGAAAATCAAAAAACTACAGATGCTGGAAATCTGAAATTTAAAAAGAAAATGCTAGAAACATTCAGCAGGCCAGGCAGCATCTGTGGAAAGAGAAACAGAGTTAATGTTTCAGGTTGAAGACCCTCCATCAGAACTGGGAAAGAGAGAAAACAAATTAGAAGAAAAACTGCTTTCTTTTTTTGGTTGTAATGAAGAGGCTTGACTTGAAATATTAACTTTGTTTCTCTTTCCACAAACGCTGCCTGGAAGTTAATTCCATTAATCATTCTTTTTACAAAGGACTTCCTGCCAGCTAACCCTAAAATTGCTTTTGACCATTCTGAACTTTTTTCTCCAATATTCTGATATCGTAATTTAATTTGTAGTTGTATTTCATATTAATTGTTTAATTCAATTACTATGCAGATTGAGCATTACTTCTTCTGTTGACATGGTTCCATACTAAACTTTTCTGTCCCTTCTCATGATTTAATAATACCTATAAATGCATGGGAATGAGATTTTCAAAAGACACAAGAGCTCTCCAATTTTATTGAATCATTGGCTGAATTCATTCATCTTATATTTTAGTTAGCAACACAACTGCTTCATAAATCACAAGGTTATCACTTTACTTAGCCCTTTGATTGAATTGTGGTAGATTTCTGATATGTTGAGAGCTTAAGAGGTGGCAGGCGAATAGCTGTTCAACTGATCTCTGGTACTCAATATATTACATATCTGTTTTCCTAGCACCTGCCACACTATTTTATGTTGTATTGGTCATGTAATTCAATAATCCTCATCACTGTATTAAAGACAGTTGCTTATGCCATGGGATCATCCACTGAGCACCTCATTAGTGACAACTTTTAAGATTCAGAGACAAGCAAAAGAATACTATTGCAATCAGTTTCGAAAAAGACAACTAAAATCCTCATTAAGCAGACCATTGAAATCCCAAAGAATGATTCAGGTAGCTGTCAAAAAGCAAAAAAAAACTACAAATGGTGCAAAGTCTAAAATAAAAACATAAATTGGTGGAAGTACTCAACCAGTCAGGCAGCATCTGAGAAGAGAGAAATAGAGTCAATCTTTCAGATTAATGACCTTTCATCAGAACTGAGAAGATTTAGAAAATCTCATTTGCAGAGAAATGGGTGGAAGGATAGTAAAGGGAATGTCTCTGATGGAGAAACAAAGGACTGCAGATGCTGGAATCTAAATGAAAAACACTATGATGCTGGAGGAACTCAGCAGGTCAGGTAGCATCTGTGGAGAGAAGCAGGCGGTCAATGTTTCGGGTCAGGACCCTTCTTCAGGACTGAAGATAGGGAAAGGGGAAGTCCAATATATAGGAAGGAAAAGCAGAGCAGTGAGAGGTGGACAAAAGAGGGGAGGTGGGGTGGGCACAAGGTGGTGATAGGTAGATGCAGGTAAGAGATAGTGATAGGCTGGTGCAGGAGAGGAGGGCAGAGCAGATCCACCAGGAAGGGTCAAAGGTAAGGAAAGAAAGGAAAAAAGAGAGAGGCTAGGAAAGGGAAGAAGAGAAGCATGGGGGAGGGGGTTGTGGGGAAGGGGGGGTGAGGATTAGTTAAGGTGGGAGAATTCAATGTCTCTGATGGGATGGAGACCAAAAGAAAATTAATGACAAGAGCAACAAACAATCTGCTGGAGGAACTCAGCAGGTCGAGCAGCATCTGTTTGGGCAGAGAAACTGTTAACATTTCGGGTCAAAACCCTGCATCAGCAACAACTCATCAATATTGTTCTGTACCCTCAATCACCACGGTCTCCCTCTTATGTAGGGTTTTGACCTGAAATGTCAGCAATTCCCTTTCCCCTCACAGCAGATTGGTTGTTGCTCCAGATTCCAGCATCTGCAATCTCTTGTCTCTCAATGAATGACAGAGATTGGCAATGGCTGAGAGAGAGTAATGGGGGTTTGTCAAAAGCAGAGAACATCTCTGGAGGAGGTATATGAGAGGGAGAAATAAAAAAAAAGAAATAAATAATCTTGAAATTGTGAAATATAGAATACAGCTGTTCCTGGAGATCTAAAGAAGAATGTTGGGAAAGCCGAGCAGATGAAACAACAGCATAGAGAGAGAACAAGCTGGGTATTAAAAAGTAAAAGATTGCAGATGTTGGAATTCTGAAACAAAAACAGAAAATACTGGAAGCATTCAGGATACTAGACAGCATCTGTAGAGAGAGAAACACACAAGGTTGAGAACCCCTCCCTCAGTGTGAAACACCATCCTCTCCTCCTCCCCATAGACACTGCCTAATCCGCTGAGTACCTCCAGTATTCTCAACCTGTACATGAGAGCTGGCTAGTTATGACATGAGCAGAGGATGCTGGGGTTGCTCAACAAGTTTCACAACATTTTATGAGAGACACTATTCTGTATAATTGATACGTGGTGTCTACCTTTTCTCTGCAATGAGGAGTACATATGATGGTCTTATAGAATCACAGGACAAAGGGATTCAGCAAGATGAAGAAGAGGACACATGACACAGAAGGTGGGAGGGGTCCATCAGTTACCTGCAGTCACAGATGTTTGGCTCCATAATTAGATGATTAACATGCATTAACAGGCATGTTCATCACTATCCCAATCCTTCAACCCTACAACAGCATCTGTAATTATTCCAACATGGATATCCATTAGCTAATTTTGTAAGGTCATCAACTGTCACAGAAAACATGCAGCATACTGATTTCAAATGGGATTGTAGTTGTAATAACATATAGAAAGGCATGTGCACTATTTACCACTCCAGTGCTCTTTTTATCCATTCTGTTCCTTCTAAAAGACCTTGTAACTGCAAAATATGATGCAGAAATTCCTGTAGCTCATCTAAAAACTCACAAGATGTTCATTGTCAGTGACCTTGACGTGCTCAGGCTCAAGAGGAGCCAGGTGCAGATCCTGACATCTGGTGAAGCAGTCAGTCACCAGAGCAGATACTGATTTAGATAGCATAAGTATACAAAAATACTGATAAAATAAAAATTAACATGACTTTCCATTCCTGTTGCATAACATTTTCTAGGTGTTGGGTGCAGAACAACATATTTACTGATACTCATACTTGGGAAAATAGACCATTGGAGCAAAAAAAAGTAGGTACCCTAAGTATTTCCTATAGCATACTTTGTTCCGTTAACTTCCAAGAATTTTAATAATCACCCGCAGCTGATGATCAGTTAATCCCTTCCTTCAAGTTAAACATAGACTGAAAATCTGCTTTCAGTCCACTGTCTTTTTTTATTGCTATTATTTGTCCTTCTTAAGCCTTAATATAATATCTGTGATTGAAGGACAACTTGCTTATTTATTTTGTATGTGAAACATTTCTTATTGATGATGCCATGTCTGACCGAATATCGAGTTAGCTATTGCACTTTGCTTGCTTTTCTTTTTCTAAAATTATCAATGCGCAATAATATCGATTCATTATTTGTTGGGTTAACAGTTATCTCTATGATTCTAACTGGTTTCAAGAACTTTGCTCCACCAAACACACACAATGTGCCACTGTGTTCAGACTATAAAATCACACATTCATTTTGTAATCAGAAAATAAATTCTATTACTTTATATGTTCATTTGTTCATCAATATTGATTGAATTTATTTGAAATGATTATTCCTTTAATTAAATCTATAACTTGAGCTTTCCATACAATAATAATGGCACTGAGGTGATTTTGACTTTGAACCAACACCAGCATATGTTTGACATTCGCAATGAAAACTCATTTCCAGCTCAGCATAGAAACAAATCAACACATTGACTGAAGATCCTTGGATAAAAATCTTGGTTCTTTTGAAAAGGTAACATCCTGAGTGATGAAAAACACCATGATGCTGGAGGAACTCAGCAGGCCGAGCAGCATCCATGGAGAAAAGCAGGTGGTCAACGTTTCGGGTCAAAACCCTTTTTCAGGACTGAAGATAGGAAAAGGGGAAGCCCAATATATAGGAGGGAAAAGTAGAGCAGTGATAGGTGGACAAAAGAGGGGAGGCGGGGTACGCACAAGGTGGTGATAGGTAGATGCATGTAAGAGATAGTAATAGGCAGGTGTGGGGGAGGAGGGGGAGAGCAGATCCACCGGGGAATGTGTCAAAGGTAAGGAGAGAAAGAAAGAAAGGGTAGAAACAAAGAAGCTAGGAGAGGGAAGAAGAGAAGAAGCATGGTGGGGGAGGGCAGGGGGAGGGGTTTGGATGAAATATGGACCCGACTTTGGGTTTTATCAACATTCCATTTACTCGAGGAAAGTTACAAAAGTGGTTGGTCGGCATAATGCAATTTGTTCTTTTCAAGGCTACTCAATTTTCTTGAGTGGCCACCCAAGGCTAGAGCCTCATGAAGGGGTTGCAAACACTGTTCACATCCATTTCAAATTTCCTGCCCACCCTGAATCTATAATATTGCTTCTTGGAACAATCTACAAGTAATGCATGGTTAAAAAAAGGTTCCAGCTTTTCCAAAATGTATTTAAATATTTCTCTAATTGTAGTAATTCTATCATTTCTGGATTGTGAAGCACCCTTTACTGTCTAAATTCACATTTAAGAACTTTACATCATAAGCATTTATGTAATGGGTGTCATTATACTTCAAATGGCTTTTAAAGAGAGGATAAGAAGAAGGTAACATGGCTTTAACGGAAAGACCAATAGATGAAAGTGGACCTGCTTACAGAGATTCTTCACAGCCAATCAAGTGTCAACTTAATAGAATATACCTGGAATTGCCTGATGAACGATCTACAAGAATGTTTTGCATTTTCAGAGATAGTAAATCAAGTCATGCCACATTCTGAAAGAATACATACAACTTCATCCAAAACAGCTCACCTGTGAAAGTTAAGCTCACTATGTCTTTCAACTTGTTTGAATTCAATTCCTTCCAAAGTGCCATAGAGATATTGGTTATGACAGCCAAGATGCTGTTTACACTGATAATAAACAAATGATCTATGCCTTGTTTGCTAGAGGTAATCATGATTTTCCCTTGGATATCCAGGAGCAAGAGTTTATGTCTCTGGAGTTCACTGAAATTATAAGATTTCCATTCAGTCAAGCAAGTTATTTTATATAATGCTGCTATAATACTGCCATCTCAAGGCATTAACAACAATCACAAAATGGTGTTAAGGCTCTTGTTTTAGGAAGTGAGTCACATGTCCATAGGATGCCCAGCTTCTGATCTGCTCTTGCAGTCACAGTATTTATTCAGCTGGTCCACTTGAACATCAGGTCAATGGTAAGCCCCAGGATGTTAATACTGGGTGTCTCAGCAATGTTAATTCCATTGAATGTTAAGGATAGGTGGTTAGACTTTGTTTTGCTGAAGATGGTCATTGCCTAGTACTCTTGTGGCAGGTATATTACATGCCACTTATCAGCCCATGCCAGAATATTGTTTTGGTCTTGCTGAATGCAGATATCAACTGCTTCATTTCCTAAGGAGCTGCAGATGGAACTGAACATTGTGCAATTATGAGCAAACATTTGTATTGACCTTATGATGGCAGGTTATTGATGAAGCAGCTAAAAATGGTTCAACCTAGGTCTCAATCCCAAGAAACTTTTAATAATTTTTAAACATCTCTGACAATCAGAAAGTTAAAATTTCAAGTTCAGAGACAAAAGCACAAAAATTTGGATTGATGCTCTAGTCCAATACTGAAAAAGTGATTTGCTACTGGAGGCAACTTCTTTTGAAAGTGATGTTAAATGGAAGCTGCAGCTGTTCTCTAAGATGGGCTTAGTCCCAGTATCATGGCCATGATATTATTATTTCCAATGTCTTGCAGAATGTCAAGTTGCTGAACTGATGTTCAACATTGTAAGGGCAAGAGAAGTACAAATAGTCTAATATTTACCTCCAAAATTTTCATCTGCACTCTGCCTGGCATAATAACCAACTTCTCTGACGGATGTACAAAAATGGAAGAGGGGGATGGCAGGTCGGTCCCAGACAATAACTCCACCACCACCACCACCACCACCACCACCCCCCCCCCCCCCCCCCCCCCCCGTAAGAAGAGGCCTAATTACCATTGGCAACATCCAATGACACCACCAAATACATAACCAGCAGCCAAATTATTCATACATTAGCCATATCAACACCATGGGTACAAAAGCAGGGCAGAGGCTGGGTACCCTGCAATGAAAGGCTCATCTCATGACTTTATCCACCATGTCCAAGAATCAAATCAGTATTTCCATATGTCTGGAATGTATGTATTAGTGTAGCCACTAATGGAGCTCAACATGTTCAGGGCCCAAATATTTTACTTGATTAACATCCTGGTCATTGATATCAATATCCTCCCCTTTCATCACCTGCATATTGTAGCTAGAGTACAGACTAACAAATAGGTACCACAAGTTCCTAGATAACATCTCCCAGCCCCACAATAACTAATCAAAAGGAGGAGCGGCATCATCAGTACTCCGTCTTCTGGCAAGTTCCCTGTAAATTACATACTACCTTGACATGTATCTCTGCTTCTTGATTGTTAATGAATCAAAATTTTGATGTATTTCAGGAAAAAGGCCCACCACAACATCCCTGCATAGATCAGGCTTGGATGTAAAATAAGACTTTCCCAGCATCACCTAAACATCAGGAACAAACAAAACTGCTGGTTTAAGTATCATTGAGTTATAGAGGAAAAATCAACATTTTCACTCCTGATCATAATTGCTAATTTCTCTGAGCAGCACAGAAAGAGGCTCTGCAAAATATCCACGGTAATTCTGCACTTACTTTACATGTTCCCCTACTACTACAAATGCTGAATGATTTCTGATTTGTTTCAGCTGCAGTTCAGTTGATCTGAAAGCTTTGAGAATTCCATTTATATGAATAGCAACAAAGAAAATTGATGACAACTGGTGTTGCTTTCTGCATTTTTCTTGGATTTGTCAAGCAGTTAAGATCATGCCGATTATTCCTCAATGGTCGCAATCCGCATTGTGACTCTGGGAGGTGATAGGTAATCTCCAATCACTGAGAGGATGCAGTTGAGAAGGATCCTTGCAATGACTTACCAAGGAGAACCCTTTGTAATTATTGCAAAGACCTTAGCCACGGGTGAGGTGCAGGAGGACTGGAGGATAGATAATGTTGTTCTGTTGTTCAAGAAAGGCTCTGAGAATAAGCGAGGAAATGATAGGCCAGTGAGCCCAATGTCAGTTGTGGGTAAATTATTGGAAGGTATTCTAAGGGACAGGATATATAGGCCCACCACAATATCCATATATTAGTATTTGCATAGATAGGACCTGATTAGGATAGTCAATGTGGCTTTTTATAGAGTTTTTCGAGGAGGTTACCAAGAAAGTCGAAGGAAAGGCAGTGAACGTTGTCTACATGGACTTTAGCAAGGCCTTTGACAAAGTCCCACATGGGAGGCTGGTCTGGAAGGTTAAGTCGCTTGGCATTCAGGATGAAGTAATCAATTGGACTCAACATTGGCTTAGCGGGAGAAGCCAGAGAATGGTAATAGATGATTGTCTCTCTGAATGCAGGCCTGTGTCTAGTGGTGCGCTGCAGGGATTGGTGCTGGATCCAATGTTATTTATCATCCATATTAATGATTTAGATGATAATGTGGTAAACTGGATCAGCAAATTTGCAGATGACACCAAGATTAGGGGCATAGTGGACAGCGAGGAAGGCTATCAAAGCTTGCAGTGTGATCTTGACCAGTTAAGTAAATGGGCTGAAAAATGGCAGATGGAATTTAATGCAGACAAGTGTGAGGTTTTGCACTTTGGGAGGACAAAGCAGGGTAAGACTTGCACAGTGAATGGTAGGGCTCTGAGGTGTGCGGTAGAACATAGGGACCTGGGAATACAGATCCATAGTTCCTTAAAAGTGGCGTCACAGGTAGATAGGGTCATAAAGAAAGCTTTGGGCACTTCGGTCATCATAAATCAGAGCATTGAGTACAGATGTTATGTTGAAATTGTACAAGACATTGGTGAGGCCAAACTTAAGAGTATTGTGTGCAGTTCTGGTCACCTACCTACAGGAAAGATATCAATAAGCTTGAATGAGTGCAGAGAAAATTTACAAGGATGTTGCCAGGACTTGAGGCCCTGAGTTATAGGGAAAGGTTGGATAGGTGAGGACTTTATTTCCTGGAGTGCAGGAGAATGAGGGGAGAAATTATGAGGGGTTTAGATAGGGTGAATGCATGTTGGCTTTTTCTCCTAAGGTTGGGTGAGACTAGAACTAGAGGACATAGATTTAGGGTGAAAGGTGAAATATTTAAGGGGAATCTGAGGGCAAACTTCTTCACTCAGAGGGTGGTGCCAGTGTGGAACAAGCTGCCAGAAGAAGTGGTAGATGCCGGTTCAATTGTAACATTTAAAAGAAGTTTGGATAGGTACACGGATGGGAGGGGTTTGGAGGGATGTGGTCCAGATGCAGGTAGATGGGACTAGGCAGAAGATCAGGTGGCATGGACTAGATGGGCTGAAGGGCCTGTTTCTGTACTGTACTACTCTATGACTCTATGACATCTCCTGTCTTGAAGATAGTCATCTTTATAGATTCTCTGAGGTCTCTGGCATGTACTCCTCTTCCCAGATGAAGTTATTAATTCACAATAGAGACATTGTTTACTGCTTCAGCTGGGATTTTGTCTGGTCCAGAGGCCTTGTTGACTTTTAGCTGCTATATAGAGTTTTCAATCTTTTGATGACTGGAGTAGTGCTGAGAATGTGGTGAATAACGTGTAGTGGAGGAGATTTTGAAGTGCTCTTTCCAGAGGGTGCTGATTGACTCTCTGTACCTAAGCTCTCTCCATTCTTAGCTCTTAGTGGATTATTTTGATATTTTTGAAAAAATTACAAATGGCATGGTTACCAGCTACCTTTTGGATATTCAAGCCCTTTCTTCCCACCATTTATTCTTTAGTTCACAGGTTACTGCTGGACAGCCTTCAGAGGCATGCTGATATGTCCTCTTTCCACTTGAGACATAGTCATGTTTCCAGTCCAAAAAAGCCAATGGGGTGTTTTTTTGTTTATTAGAAGAATTATGAGGATAGGGCAGAAGAATTGTCCTTGAGATTGAAGATCAGCCACGATCTTACTGAATGGCAGAGGAGACCTGAGGAGGCGAATAGCCTACTCCTCGTCCAATAACATAAAATTATAGAGTGAGGTTTGAAAAGATGAAAAAAAGATTATGTTTCCATCCAGGGAACCCAAACAGGTAATATGGTGCACATCACCAGCTTAAAAGTAGTGGGCATGAATGGACTTGGTTGTATTCAAACTTACAGTTAGGTAGCTGAATCCAATCAGGTACAGAGGAATATGTGCCTTGACGTGAGAGATGGCTGATAAATAAAAATTGAAATACAAAAGGGAGTAACAGAGACTATACTCTTATTTGACTAGAAATTAGATTCAACAATTTTTTTTAGTAACTCTTTCTAGATCATTTTATGTCAATTGTGAAATTTGACTCTGCACTTTAGGTCAGGATCCAAGCCAGCACATCTTACATGTTCGCAGAATTACACACTTAACAATGTAATTCATCATGCAACATCATTTTTCTGTACTGCTAAAATAAATTGAAGCTCCCAATTTTAGCAAGTGATTGTCATTTTGACAGCCACAGAAAATGCAGGTATCTGTGCTGCTCTGGCATGACGATTAAACTTTAATGGAATCCAAAGCAGCATGGATACCTGCATTAATAACAGTAAACTTAGGTCACCTTCAAACCTGCCCTCACGGCTCTGTCCTATTTTCTGTAAAGTCCTCAAAGTCATTTCCTAATATTACTTAGCTTTCTGTTTAAACTATAAAACAATTAATATTCACCAACGGTGCCTCAGAGGTCATACTACTGCAACATCTCTTGAGTGACAATCTAAAGCTAGTTGTTGCATAAAAGGTCAGGGATCCAGGTAGAACAGGCAAACAAACTCTCAAAGCTGACGACCATATCCCTCTATAGCAACAAAGACATGTGATCTTATCTTGATTTGTCAGAGGAACAATGGAGCATACCTGCTGGCACTCTCAAGATTTCCCTATCCATAGAGCTCAATGTCCCAGAAGAACGTTTTGGTCCTTAAGTGGATAGACTTCACTAACAGTATTCCAAGCAGCATTGTTTTGAGTTAGCACATCTGGACTAGTAGAATGATGGAATCCAGATCCAGAAACAAATTCAAATGTAGGCAAAACAGTGCATTACCTAATCTAGAAAATATTTTTTTCCTCTTCCCATCTAATTCTTAGATTAAACTTCCCTTCATAATCACACTTGCATTCTAATGTACCTCTGCAATAGCTGTTCTTTCACTTGGTCTTTCACCTGCAAGATCCCAACAAATAGATACAAACAAATTTTGCTCTAATTTGGTACAGAACCAACACAGCCCTTATCAAATATCCAGATCTGTACCAGTGACTTGCAAGCATGTGCAAAGTAGATGAGTATACCATATCCTTGGATATTACTGTTACGGACTCAGTGAAAGTCCCTTTAAGATAGAGTGTGTGTGTGTATGTGTGTGTGGGGTGTGCTTACGTCAATAGAAGATAAAGGACGTAATGACGTTGTTGAAGAGGTTAGAAGGAGAGAGAGAGAGAAAGGAGAGAGACACCAGCCTGCTTGTTTTCTCTATCGATGGATGAGAAACAATAACTGTGTTTGCCACTGAAATCCATGTATGGAAGTTGGAAGTAATCCGGTGGAGTTCACTTTGTTGCTGACCTGTAGAAGGAAACAGGTATTTGTGTGTGGACGACCACGGTTCGGATGCTTTTCGGGGTGAGGAAGTCACTACCGAGTAAACACTGGAGTGTCGTTTGGGTTCCATCGTGGAACATTTGGATTTCGTATGTACTCTCTCTATGTTTTTCTACATCTACATCTTATCTTCAGACAACAGTGGTTGTTGAAGAAGCCCTTGCTCATGTTTCACCTTATGGCTTGCGGAACTGAACTTTAAGAACCATTCCGGAACTGGGAGTTTTGGACTTTGTCACACACACACACGACGAGTTTAGTTTTGGGGTTAACATTCAAGGTTTAACATTTTTGAATTCTAACATACTAACATTTTTACTTTTATTTTATGTATTATCATAAGTAGTGATTAATAAAATAGTTTTTAACACTGAATCATGCTCAGTGTGTTTCTTTTGTTGCTGGTTTGTGACATTACTGACATAATCCTTATTTTGAGACGACCTAAACCTACATGGATGGTATGTTCATGAAAATGAAACAATACGGTAAGATTACCCCATTTAGCAAAATTAAACAATACCAATTTAACTATCGTGAAAACCAACTGGATTCTGAGAAGGTGTCCACAGTGAAAAGCACTAGTAACTTGGGCATTGACTAAATTTAGCCTTTTATCTTTAGAATATCCAACATTTATAGTAATATTTCAGCAAGTACCTTATTATTCTTTGAAGACTAGCTTTTTATAACTTGTGCACATTCCAGTTAACAGTCATTATTTACCATCTGTTTGACTGTACAGGCAGAAATGGAGCACGGATTCTGCACACACATGATGTATTTCCATTGCAGGTGAGTGAATAGTGACTTTTGATTTTCCCTCATCACTTGCTTGCCTGGAATCTGGATATTAATTGTAACTTACATTTGGTGCTTCTTCAGCAGAGATTAACACACACTGTACAAATATCTCAGGTCTTGATATACTTCAGCCCCAGATTGGACACCACAATGTAGTTTACGTCAGGTTCCCTAAACCTGTGATCATTGAGATGTGTGATATTCTATATGCAGACCCCCAGTGTGGAGATGAAGATCACACTCATTTTCCTGGCCTCAAGATCATTCCAAGTGCTGTTGCTGATTTGTGTCACAGTTCACAGCTCAATGTTCACCGTATCATCACAGGTTACAGATGCACTTTACGTGGGGAAGTGACTTTGTAGACTTTGACTTTAGTGTAGCGGATGTGGCATTGTATGCAAGTGGATTTGCCAGCATTGCAAGCTTCCTCAAATTGCAGGTTGCTACTGCCTTGCATTCATGTGGGCCTCCAGAAGCATCTGGAGCTCTACATGCATACAAAGGGCTTCCATTCACTTACCACCTAAGTGGTTGTTGATCACAAGAATTTTCTCATGGCCAATGCAATGTAATCCCGATGCTCATGACGGTTCAGGTGTCCACATTGGAAGACTTCTTTCATGGATGATGCTGCCCTGACAAGTGGATTTTAGGAACCGATAAACAGGCAATAATTCTATGGCTTCCAATACCCATAAGTACCCTTTATACTTCTGCTGAGGGTTATATAATGAAAGCCATGACACAACCAGAACACTACTGGAGAATATCATAGCCAAGAGGGCCTCACTCAAGTACCTAGTTAACAGAAGAGCACAGCTCATGCCTGATAATGCACAACCAGAAGATGAGGCACCACTACCAGATAAATATCAGCAGAAGCAAGAGGAGAATAAGACCAATGAAGAAAGCATTACAGCAGAAGAGAGTGGCACTATAAGGCAAGAACATGACCACATGGCTTTCCCCAGAAGGGAGACAATGTCTGGATATGTTATCAGGAACAACTTACGGGCTAGGTTTTCAGGAAGACTGTGCATCACTATTAGCGTAGCATCCTTAAAAGCTCTATCTATGACTATACTACACATGCAATTATTTATCAATGTCTACACAACAAAGGGATACAGGAGATGATAACTAATAAGTCATTCCTCATGTGATGATATGAATCAGGGAATGGCCAAGGAAATCTAATTACTCCACTGGTTCTGTACATGGAACATTACAGCACTGGACAGGCCATTCAGCCCACAATGTTGTGCTGATCTTGATGCCAATTTATACTAAATATCCTCCTCCTGTGTATTATCCATATCCATCCATTTCCTTCATATTCATGGGTGTATCTAAAAGCCTCTTAAGCTCCACCAAACTGCCTGCTTCCACTACTACCCCTGGTAACCCATTCCAGGCACCTACCACTGGTGTTTGACATTTCTACCCTGGGGAAAACATTATGACTATCTACCTTATCTATACCTTTCATAATTTTAAAAACCTCCATCAGGTCTCCCCTCAGTCTCCAACGCTCTAGGGAGAAAAACCCAAGTTTGTATAACCTTTCCCAATAGTTCATATCCTCTGATCCAGGCAGCATCCTGGTAAACCTCTTCTGCACCCTTTCCACAGCCTCCATATCCTTCCTATAATAGGGGTGACCAGAACTGCACACAATATTCCAAGTGTGCTCTGACTAAAGTTTTATACAGCTGCAGCATGACTTCCTTACTCTTACACTCAACACCTGTACCAATGAAGGCAAGCATGCCATAGGCCTTCTTGACCACCTCATCTACTTACATAGCCACTTTCAGTGAACTATGGACATGGACCCCAAGATCCCTCTTTACCTCAATGCTTTTAAGGGGCCTACCATTAATTGTATACTTTTTCCTTTCATTTGACCTCCCAAAGTGCAATACTTCACACTTGCTTGGATTAAACTTCATCTGCCACTTCTCTGCCCATTTCTGTAACTGATCTATGTCCCATATCCTTTGATAGTTCTTTACACTGTCCACAACTCCACCAATCTTGGTGTCATCTGCAAACTTGCTAATCCACCCATTTACATTTTCATCCATATCAGTGATAAATATCACAAACAACAGAGGTCCCAGCACCAATCCTTGTGGAACACCACTGGTCACGGACCTCCAGCCAGAATAACAGCCTTCCACTCCCACTCTCTGTCTTCTATGGGCAAGCCAGATCCAAATCCAAACTTACAATTTACCCTGGACCCCATGCATCTTTATCTTCTGAATCAACCTACCATGAGGGACCTCATCAAATGTCTTACTAAAGTTCATGTAAATAGCGTCCACTGCCTTACCCCATCAAGCACCTTTGTCCCCTCCTCAAAAAACTGAATAAAGTTTATAAGGCATGACCTGCTCCTCACAAAGCCATGCTGACTGTCCCTAAGCAGGCCATACCATCCAAATGTGCATAAATCCTATCCCTCAGTATCCTCTCCAATAGCTTCCCTACCACTGACATGAGGCTCACTGGCCTATAATTACCTGGATTATCCCTATTTCCCTTCTTGAACAAATACACAGCATTTGCTACTCTCCAGTCCTCCAGGACCTCGCCTGTTGCTAGTGAGAATGCAAAGATCTTTGTCAAAGCCCCAGCAATCTCCTCATTTGCTTCTTCTGATATTCTGGGATACTGCCCTGGGGACTTAATGCTTTCCAGAAGACCCAGCACTACCTTCTCCTTAATCTCAAAATGTCCCACCACATTAGCATGCCCCTTTCTGCCTTCATTATGCTCCAAATCCATCTCCTTGGTAAATACTGAGGCAAAGTACTCATTTAATACCTCAGCCACTTGCTCTGACTCCAAACACAAATTTGCACCTTTACCCTTGAGTGGACCTATCCTCTCCTTAGTTATTCTCTTTTTCTTTATGTAGGTACAAAATGCCTTGGGATTCTCCTTAATTCTGCTCACCAAGGGCATTTCATGATCCCTTTCGGCCTTTCTAATCATCTGCTTGAGCACTTTCCTGCATTAAGGACAACTATATACCACTCATTCAATGAGCAGGGCAGTGCACCAAAAGCCCTCTCAAAAATGCTCTCCCATGGTGAAATGGAATCTTTTAGGTCTATAAACATGACTCACCAGTTGAATGCCTTGACGAAAGATTGCCTAACAAGATCCATTATTGTTGACTTTCAGCAACTGTGACTAATGGGCATTTAAGCTATTGAGGCATAGACTCAAAAGGGTGTGCTGCTGTCAGTGGTAACTATTCATTACCATTAACAGACCTGCTCATTCATCAACGAGAGTTACCTCAGAGCACTATGACCAAGTTCACTTGTAATTATTGATACCAGCAAGAAACATAATGTTCGCTGAATGAGCCAGGTTCCATTCCTGTCTCAATTCTTATTTTCTTAACACCAATAAAATGGCTCTCCATGTACTGAGACATGGATCCTCTCAAAACATTGAAAACACATAAAGTTGATGGTTGTCATCTCCAAAAAGCACAATGACAGATTTCAAAAACTCCTTATGAAGCCTTGTAAACACCATTGTTTTTCAGAGAAAGGATTCATGGAGAAATAAGCATATCTGTGTTTTGAGAAATGATTAATTCAGCAAAAGAGATTTCAGTAGAATGACAAAATATTGATAAGGATTCACCTGCATGGATATGTTATCATTTATGTGCCTCATCTGTAAAGTATTACTTTCTTTATCAGGGGATATATTAACCTTTTAGTGATCAGTGAGCAACAGACCACAATCAGTAAAAATAGGCAGCAACACTCCGCCACATTCATTCTCAACACTGGTGTCCCACAAGGCTGAGTCCTCTGCCCCCTACTCTACTCCCTATACACTCATGACTGTGTGGCCAGATTCTGCTCTAACTCCATCTACAAGTTTGCAGGCAATACTACCGTAGTGGGTCGTATCTTGAATAGCAATGAGTCGGCGTACAGGAAGAAGAGAGGGAGCCTAGTGAGATGGTGTCATGACAACAACCTTTCCGTCAATGTCAGCGAAACAGAAGAGCTGGTCATTGACTTCAGGAAGTGGGGGCAGTGCACCTGCTCCTGTTTACAACAACGGTGCTGAAGTCAAGAGTTTTGAGAGATTCAAGTTCCTAGGAGTGAATATCACCAATAGCCTGTCCTGGTCCAAACGTGTTGATGCCAGGGCCAGGAAAGCTCACCAGTGCCTCTACTTCCTCAGGAGGCTAAAGAAATTTGGCATGTCCCCTTTGACCCTCACCAATTTTTATCAATGCATCATAGAAAGTATCCTTATCTGGTTGCATCATGGCTTGGTATGGCAACTGCTCTGCCCATCACTGCAAGAAACTGCAGAGGGTTGTGGATACAGCTCAGCACATCACGGAAACCAGCCTCCCCTCCTTGGACTCTGTTTACACTTCTCACTGTCTCAGTAAAGCAGCCAACAGAATCAAAGACCCCACCTACCCCTGACATTCTGTCTTCTCCCCCCCTCACTGGGCAGAAGACACAAAAGCCTGAAAGCACATACCACCAGGCTCAAGGACAGCTTCTATCCCGCTGTTATAAGACTATCGAACAGTTCCCTTGTACAATAAGATGGACTCTTGACCTCACAATCTACCTTGTTATGGCCTTGCACCTTATTGTCTGCCTGCACTGCACTTTCTCTGTAACACTTCATTCTGCATTCTGTTATTGTTTTTACCTTGTACTACCTCAATGCACTGTTGTAATGAATTGATCTGTATGGATGGTATGCAAGACAAGTTTTTCACCATACCTCAGTACATGTGACAATAATAAACCAATAGCAATTCAATTTCTGCACGGTAGTGTAGCAGTTAGCATAACGCTCTACAGCGCCAGTGACCTGGGTTCAAATCCAGCCACTGTCTGTAAGGAGTTTGTACATTCTCCCCGTGTCTGCGTGGGTTTCCTCCGCGTGCTCCAGTTTCCTCCCACATTCCAAAGACGTACAAGTTAGGAAGTTGTGGGCATGCTATGTTGACGCCAGAAGCGTGGTGACACTTGCGGGCTGCCCCCAGAACACTCTACGCAAAAAGATGTATTTCACTGTGTGTTTCGATGTACATGTGACTAATAAAGATATCTTATCACCCTTGCAGCTGCAGTCAAGCTGCCCATAGGCTGCTCCTTTTCACGGAGGATCTACAGATATCCGAGCAGGATCACGATGAGAAGCTTTTCCCATGATGGATCAGCTTTAGACTCATGCTCTTTGTTATGTGAAGCCTCAGTCTGGGATAGCTAGTGGTGTAGTAAATGTTAGCATGTTGCCTGACAGTCCCAGAGTTACAGTATAATAGCACAAAGGGATACCATACAGCCTATTGAGTTCCTTCTGGCTCTACCTTGGTTTAGTTCCCCTACTTTTCCTTCTTGTGGAATGTTACCTGGCCTGTGCCTGAAACATCTCCTTAAAGTTCTCCCACTGTTCTTTTAGTTTTTCCTCTCAATCTTAGTTCCATTTTATCCTGACTTAATCCCCTCTCATCACAATGAAGTTAACCTTCTGTTAGTTTATTGGTTCTAGATTGTTACTTGCTCTTCTCTATCACTAACCTAAACCTTTAATGATATAATGATCACTCATACCCAAGTATTCTCCAACAGACACCTCATCTTCCAGCACCAGATCCAGCAATGCATCCTTCCTAGCTGGACCGAGAACATACTAGTCAGGGAACTTCTAAACAAAGTTCGGAAATTCCTCCCCCTTCATTCCCTTTAACGTTGTTCCAATTGATATTTTAAGAAATTAAAATCCCCCATGATCACCAAAGAGGTAGTGGTGGGAAGAGAAGTGCTGACCTTCTGTAAAGAGTCTCAATGTGAGACTCCACCCAGCCAGTGGGCCTCTCTTATACTGAATAGACAATGGTGTTCCAATTTCTTATAACCCAAAGTGCACTCATATTATTTCATCCTTCAGATTAACACTATTCCTGTTTTATTCAGCTTTCCATGAAATTAGCTCTCAGCAATACTCTGCTCCTGATATGAAGTATCTGACCTTGTGGGGCACTCTCTATTTTTGGATAAAATACAATTTCATGAATGGATAATCCCTGTTCCTGCATAATCTGCTCAAGGTTGACAGCTCCCTGTAAATTGAAAACAACCCTTTCTCCAACCCTCCCACTGTATCCCTCCCCAACCCCATGGTCCAACCACCTGCCTGCCAAATCCCCTTCCTCTCTACACAATCCATGATCTGCACCTTCCTCCTGCCTTCTCAGCCTCCTCTTCTTCTCCATTCCTAATCCTCTCCCCCTCCTCTCTTCCCCAGCTGTCCTCTCTCTTTATTGCTCTCTTCCCCCACCCCTTCCCGTCCCCTTTCTTTTCCCTCTCTTCTACTATTTCCCCTCCTCTCCCACCATCCCCTCCTTCTGTCTCCCCTCCAATTCCCAATATCTCCCTCACCTCTATCCCCTCTTCTCTTCCTAGCCCTTCCCCCTAATCCTTTCACCCTCACCCCTCCCATCCTCTATCCCTCTTCCGCTTTCCCTCCAGCCTCCCTGACAGCCAGGGTGCATGTTACTGCTGCTAGTTGCTACAGAAGTAGATCTTAGGGATTGATGCCCTTCTATTACACTCAAATGCTGCCAACTTACTAAAATTCATAGTTATTGCAATTCTTACTGTATTTGGAAGTATTTGCTGAGTACAATGCACTGGTGCTGTGGCATACTCATTCCAATCTAAGATTGTGATTTCTCATGACAAAAGCTTGGACATAACAGTTAGTGTCAAGGAAAACATTGTAAAGATTGAACATACAATGTATTTGTTAAAGATAGTCAAACTAGTTGCTAAGATTTTTCTAAGCTGCAAAAATTGTACAGTACTGCTTAAGTATATAATAAGAAAATTTTTACTTTTGAAGAAATTTAGTTGAAACAATGCAAAAATACAATCATTACTATGTACAATCCTGAAAAGGATACACCAAATAAGAACCTGATCATTTCTACTCAATCTAACACATTAGCATTTAGTCAAAATGATCAAAGGTCATTTGAACTTGAAGTTACTTATTGTCACAAAATGATTCAAGTTCATGTTTAACTAGAGAAAGCAAATAAGTGATGAAAGTCTTTCTCTGTTTGTGACAGAACTAGTGAAATTGTCCAAAGAGTGTGGCTTTAATGGATTTCTCAACAACAGTAAAAGAGACTACTTTGTGTATGATTTGAGAAAGATATTAAAGCAGAGGAAAAACTTAACTCTGCTCTCCCAAAATTACTTTTGGGATGGAATTACAAGTCACCAACACCAACACCACTGAAGGAAATAAGAGGTATACAACCATGCTGAAGGTGTGGTAACAATAGTGATCTAAACCAATGTTTCTTTAAGCTTAAGTTCAGTAAACCCACACATTCAAACTAAAGGTTGAGCTGGAAATAGCTACTTGAAAGTAAATCAGTGTCAGAGTGATGGGAGGTATGTATAATAAAGGGGAAGATTCAGAACAAATACATTCCTATTAAGAAAGTAAGCACCCAGTTTTATTCACCCAAAAATGTTAGGGAATATACAGGGGGAGAATAAAGCAAAAAAAAAGATTGTTGTGTTAATCAGTCGGTGCTGCTGGATTGGAGCAAGGAGAAGAAAATGAATCCCCCAAGCCATATGGAGTAATTCTTTAATTCAGCAAGCAACCAGAGGAATTATCTATACCATAAAGTGATATGGAAGAAGACAGGATACAGGCAATAGAAAATATATGATGGTGTTGGCTGAAGGAGGTATATAAAACACAGCAACAAGAGATCTCCTGCTCTTACAAACACATGACAGTAAAGATCAGGAAAAAACAAGATGAGCCATCAAGCCAACCCCACCCCACACTCAACATGTCTGTTGTACCATGACCAATGTTTACAACCCACCAGCAGCAATCTGAAAGCAAAAATTAGGATAGGAGTATAATGTTAGTTAGGACCAAAAAAGTAGACATGAAATGGAGAAAACTCTCCAGATCCAGTGATATAAAGTCAATTTAACTCTAAATAATTTTCATTGTCATTGGCAACTATTTTCTAGGTCAACTCATGCCAGTCAGGAAATTCAATAAGCCATGTCTACATCCTTGCAACCCTAATGCAATCTTCAAGTTAGGGACAGACCAGATGTCACCATTATCAGGCTGTGACCTGTAAGGTACTGAAAGGATTGGTGATTTGGCCCCAATTATTTGCAATCCACATCAAAAAAGTGCCTGAGAGGACTAAATGTTGTCTTTCCAAGTTTGCTTATGATACAACACTTGGTGAGATTGTGAGCATAGAGGAAGATGTAAAGAAGCTTCAGGAGGATATAGACAAGCGAAATAAATGGGCCAGAACATGGCAGATGGAGTTTAATATGGAAAAATATGATATGCATAAGCAGTATTATTTTAAATAGTGACAACTTGAGGAATGTTGATGATTAAAGGGACCTAGGTACACATTTCAATGTAGGTTAAGATGCAGGAGCAACAAGCAATTAAAAAGGCAAAAAGTACGCTGGCCTTATCATGTGATGATTTGAGTATGGGATAAACAATCTTACTGCAATTATATAGGGCCTTGGTGATACCATGCCTGGAATACTGTGTACAGTTTTAGTATCCTTATCTAAAAATGGATATATTTGCCATAGAAGAGGTGAGATAAAGATTCATCAGACTGGTTCCTGGAATGGTGAGTTTCCTGTATAGGGAGAAATTGAGTCAACTTGGCCTATATTCTCCAGGTAAGTGAACATCAAAAGAACTGCAATGCTGGAAACCTGAAATAAAAACAGAAAATGCATTAAATACTCAGCAAGTCAGACTGCATCTGTGGGAAGAGGAACAGATCTAATGTTTTAGGTCGAGGACCCTTCCCACAGATGAAGCCTGACCTGCTGAGTATTTCCAACATTCTCTATTATTTTGGCATTCTCCAGAGTTTACACTAATCAGTAGGATCTCTGAAACCCATAAAATTCTTGATAATTTGATGCAGAGGGTCTTGTTTCCTTGTTGAGGAGCCAAGAACCAGGGATCACTGTCCTAGAAGAAGGTCATTAAGGCCTGAGATGCAGAGAAATTTCTTCATAGCATGGAGAATTTTTGGAGTTTTCTGCCCAGAGAACTGTGAAGGCTCAGTTATTGGGTTCACTCAAACATAGATCAATATATATCTGGATATTAAGGGAAGGATTACAGGGATAGTGCAGGAAATTGGAGCAGATTTAGAAAGCCAGCCAGACTTTTTATGAATGACAGAGCAGGTTCAAAGGGCCAGATAGCCTACTCCTGTTCCCAATTCTTTTGTTACCCATTTAGCCCTCCTTTTGAATCACATTATCCCTGGGTATACTTCACAGAGCGCACTCAGGAGAAAATGGTAACTTCACAGTACTGATGCGGAAGACCTTATTGGGTAAAATACTTAACTGAATTATCAGTCCCCCTCAGCAGTGAAAGAACTAATACAACATCCCCAATCTCCTGGAGACACAGAGACTGCAGATGCTGGAATCTGGAGCAACAAAGATGTCGTAAGAACTTAGCTGGTCAGGCAGCATCTGTGGAGGGAAATGGACAATCAACCTTTCAAGGTTGAGAGCCTTTATCTGGACCCTTCAACCCAAACCTCCCTGCACCACCAATACCATTTTACCCCACGCCCCCAACCTCATCCCATATATCCAATCCCATCCTGAAACTAAAATTCCCAAACCCCATTCTCCACCTTTTCCATTGCTCCAAGATATTAACAGGACCTAATAAAACCAATGTTATAATGCAAAGCCATGTTCTTTCCCCATATCCCTTTGTAATGTTTTCTTCAACGAATACTTATGCAGTTCCCAGTACTTTAAGACTGATCACTGATTCCAATACCAGGAAAGTGGAGGGTTCAACTGAAAACTTTGCACCTGGCCCAACATTCCTGACGGGAAATATTGATTAATGGTCAGTGACTTTCTGCATAATTCTCTTTTTTTTAAAGGTATAATTTCATAACGTTTACCACCGTCAACGAGAACAGCAGCGAGCCGAACTCCTACCACTGCGACCTAACAGCCCGGCCGTTGGTGAGGGGTCAGGCGGGCGCGTGCGCGAAGCCATCGGGACCGTGCACGCCGGCTGGCCGCGTGACGTATGCCGGGGGGCGGGGCCAGGGTAGGATGCGCTGGGGATGGAGATAGGCCGAGGTGAGGGAGGAGGCATTGCCCGGAGTAGGCCGTAGATCCCCACACCCGGCCTGGTCCAGCTGGCGTGGGCGCAGGGGGAACGTGGGACTGAATTGATGGGGAGAAGGAGTCAGGAACAATCGGAGCGGGTGGCTGCTGGTAGGCGGCTTGGGGCGGAAGAGGAGAGAGGGACAAGCCTGAGAGTGTGTAGGAGTGAAGGAGGTGGCAGCTGGAGGGGGAGGGAAGGAAGGAGGCGGCAGCTGGAGGGGGAGGGAAGGAAGGAGGCGGCAGCTGGAGGGGGAGGGAAGGAAGGAGGCGGCAGCTGGAGGGGGAGGGAAGGAAGGAGGCGGCAGCTGGAGGGTGGAGGAGGGAGGGAGGCGGCAGCTGGAGGGAAGGAAGGAGGTACTGGCTTGAGTGAAGGTTTGCAGGCAGCAATTTGGGAGTGATGTAAGGGTCGAAGCTGTGATTGAAGAGGGTGGTATTGATAGGAAGAAAAGGATCATGGAGGGAGGGGCAGCTGGAGGATATGGCTCTAGTGGAAGGTGAAGCAATTGTGAACGATGGGTTTGCGAGGCTGGGTGGAGGGTGAACAGTGGTGGGGGGCTTTGTTTTGGGGAGATGGAACTTTCAAAAGAGAATTGGTTGTGACTGGAGGGTGTCGAGTAGTGAGTGGATGCATTGAAGGGTGGCAAGAAGAGAAGGGCTGTGGAAGTAAGTTTTGACATTGGATTAGGAGAAGAAGGGCTGGGTTTGGTAGAGATGGAGGAATAGAAGGATTGAGTCAGGAAGGTAAAAACAAAGGAATGAGGAGGGACATTGGAGGAGGGAATGGGAATTGAGATAGAGAAAGAATGAAGAGGGGCTGTGAGTTGTAGGGATTTTGAAGAGGTGGTTGGAATGAAGGAATTGGGATTTGGTGTGAGCAGAGAAGACAGGGTGCTGGTCCTAATGAGCAAGAGGCATTGAGTGTCTTATTGTGAATTGACCGTGGCAGGTTGGCCTTTTCCTGCTATCACCCATTATCCTTGCTTTTATTGAACAGCTAGTGAGGGGAAACTTTGGTACTATGTTATTTTTCCCTTTTTTTTTAGATAATATGGCCACCAAGTGGACTGCAGGGGATTCTCCAGTCCTGTGCCTAGATGTCAGCCGTGGAGGTCTTGTGGCATCAGGAGCTGAGGAGGGAGCCCTTGCGGTCTGGAACATCCAGGGTTCCACCATTGGTCGTCTGAATCTAGAGGGTGATGATGTCACTTGTGTATCATTCTCACACAAGTGTGAAAGTATAGTCTATGCATCTCATGGTGAAGCAATAAGTGCACTAGATATTCGATCTCTTAAGGAGCCCATTGAGTGCTTCCATGTGAATGAAGATGAAATAAATTGCATCTCTATCAATGAAACAGACAGTCATCTTGCAGCTGCAGATGATTCTGGATCCATAAAGATCATAGACTTGGCTAGCAAGCAGGTCACCCGCTGTCTACAAAAACACTCAAATATTTGCTCCTGTGTAACTTTTCGACCTCAATGGCCACAGAGTCTGCTTTCCTGTGGATTAGATATGCAGGTATGTGTGGTATTGTTTTGTGTGTGGTAACAATCGGGTATCAAAGGGAATCGGGAAGGCATTGAAAATGGCTCTAATAGGTGGTGCTGCCATAATGAGAAGAAATCATTTGCTACAGGTTTTTTGCTGGCCCAACAAAGTTGAGAAAAATGGGTCCTGCATCCAAGGGCAATTTTACACAATTCCAGCTGATAATCAGACAATGTTTTTTTTATCAGTTTGGAAACACCATAGTTAACATTATACAGAGTCATGGTTTGTTCTGAAGGGAAAAATGTGGATTTATTTAAGGAGAGAGATTTTTCAGCTGAAATATTTAATACTTCCACTGCATCATTTATTGTTTATTGTATGGAGGAAAGAAAATTCCTATGAGTATCAGTCCCTTTGTTCATTGGTCCTCAGCTCAGGGGGCAGAACACACCATCAATGGATCAGACCTCTTCGTCCTGGTTTGATCCAGATTCAACGAATCAAATGAGAGGTTCTTGTTCATTTCTATTCAAGCAGGTTTCCAAAACTAAAATCTACCACAGACCCTTTACAAGATTCCAACTAAGTTTAACACTACTAATCTTATGAATTGCATTCCTCTAGAACTAGACCTCAGTTCTTATATATGTTATGGATCCCTTTATGGCTGTATTCCATTTAGACTTTCTTTTACAAGAAAAGCAGACATAGGAGGTGATCTTTGGAGGTTAGTCATCTCAGTTGGGAAACATCACCTCAAGAGGTCCTTGAGACTATGTCATGGAACCAACCAGCTTTTTTCTGCTTCTCCCAGGCCTTTTCGTCATTTGGTCAAAAATAGAGATGTTCCCTGATGATTGGAGAGTGTTCAATTCTATACCCAGCTCCTCATAATAAATGCTTGGCAATGGTTTTTGCAACACGAATATCTCCAACCATCTCCCCCATGACATTCATTAGCATTGATTTTGCTGAGACTCACATTTTCCAATATCCTGAGGGTCTCCATTAGTTAGAACTATAATTGGACCAACCCCGCAAATTGGCTGCAAGAGTAGGTTATAAGCTATGTGTTCTGCAGTGAATGAGTTGACTCTTGACTCCCCAAACTGCCTTTCCATCGTGTGCAAGTCACAAGCCAGATATGAAATACTGTACACATATAAATGATTGCAGTTCTTATAACATTCATTCAACACCAAGACAAAGCAACCTCTTTCTTGACACATTCACTACCATAAGCATATTTCCATCTACTAGTAGCATACATTGGTTGCAGTATGCATCAATATCCAAAATGCTCTGTAACATCTCCAAAGTTTCTGCAGCATCTCTCAAACCTGTAATCTCTGCCACCAAAAAAATACATGGGAACACCCCATTTTCAAGTCATCCTGACTTGCTGGGGAATATATTGTTCCTTCATCACCATTGTGTCTGGAACTCCCTGATTAATATCACTTAATATGGTACTTTGACCATGGGACAACTGGTTCAAAGAGGTGACTCATCACCATGATCGCAGGGGCAAATCAGTGCAGTTAATAATTGCAGATCTCGCAGGGACAGCCATAATTCAGAAAGCATTTTCTTCAAAAAAAACTAAAACAATCTGATAAATAGAACTTTTTCAAAAAGACCTATCTTAGTGCTAATTCTCCTGCTGTTGAGTCCATTCTTTATAGGCTAAAATCCTAATCTAGGACCTTGAGGATCTGGTCTGACTGGCCCTTAAATGTTATACTGACAGAATGCTTCATTTGACTTTGGTTCAGATTCTAAACTTAATTATAATGTAAAAAGTCTCGTAGTATAATGTGAAGAATGAGAAGTTAGGTTCAGTATACTGGTCAATATTTCAGCCCACATCACCCATTCATCCCTTTTTCCTCTTTCCAGTGATCCAGGACATGTATCACCTTTAAATAGAAGCTTTTGCCTTTGTTACTGAATGTCTGAATATTGATGAGCTATGTATGAAATTTAAGCCATGCATATACCTTGGTGTTAGGATGCATTTGTTCATCAATAAGACAACTTTTCCAATCATACCAAACATTGTTAAGGGGAGGTATAAAATTATTTCCTTAGCCTTTTTTTCTGTTGTATATCGGAAGGTAGTAGTGCTGGAAATCTCAAGGAAATTGATTTCTTTGCATTTCGAAGCCATGATTTGAACAAAACTTCAATATACATACCAAGTTTTAATAGTCATTGTGTATTGCATTGAAAATTCTTTCATCACCATAAGGGTTTCTTAAAGCTAATCTCAATTTTAAAAAAAATGAAATGAACCCTGGTTTGAACTTTTCCTGCACTTTTGTGTACACATTTCTTTAGTAAATAAACTTAGTTTTACCATTGCCAAAGTTGAAACTAGGAGCTTGGGTCAACAGCGTACATGTAAGATGGTGATATTTTTCATGCACTGCACATAAGGGGGCACTTCAGTGTTTAATACTGTAATAAAACTTGTGTAAAGGAGTATTTCAATCTGCGCTTTTTAAAATATTGTTACTTGTAAAATTTCCTTTTTAAAATTGTCATAAAATCAATAATGTTTTTGGTTATTAAGTATTGGGTGAAAGTAATCTTACTACACTGGCATGCACAATGTGCAACATTGTTCTCCTTATAAATTGTGGCCAGCCACATCAAGTAGAACTTTTGAAAATATTTAGCTTCAGACTCATATTTAATCTCTCCCATTGATGTTTCATGTCACCTGAATGTTCATTGTATTATTGTGCTGTGTTTCTAGTGTTGGCAAAGAAATAGAAGTAGATAGGGGAGATAATTTCAGTATTAAGATGTTCGTGGAGTTAGAAGTAAAGGAATGCTTGAAGGTTTTGGTAAATCAGAATGACATTTGGATACAAAACTATGATTGTCATTCAAAATAGGATGGCTATTACAGAAAGGGGAAAGGTGTTGGTGTTTTATTTCTACCATGTAGTGAATTTTTATCATATTACAATGGAACACAAATGGAGGCTATCCAGCCCATTGTTTTGCTCTGGAAATTTGAAAGATCTATCTAACTAGTCCCATGCCCTTGCCTTTTCCCATTAGCCCAACTAAAAACATATATCTAATCCCATTTTTGAAAGTTCTCATTGAATCTGGTTCCACTACCCTTGCAAGCAGTGCATTAAACACTCTCATGTAGTTTCTGATTCTTTTGTCAATTATCTTAAATATGTACGCTCTGGTTGCTATTTTTGTTACATTATAAACTGTTACTTCTGATTTACAATAATAAATATTGAGTGAAAAACATGATCAATAATCATAACTATTGGAAGTTTTATTAGAATTTCTTTCTGAACTAGAAGTGCATACCATGTACAAGATTTTTAAAAAATAATCACATGTAGTAAATATACTTAAGAGCAAACTTTCAACACCTATTCCATGTTGTTAGAATTTTAGTAAAGCTTAACTGAGAAATCTGTAATTTCAGGATGCCAATTTCATTACAGCATCCAGGTCAACTATTATCAACTATGTTACCGTAGTTGATATTTCAAAATTTGGGCAAACTTGAGCTCAGGTACATTAGAATTTTTTTTTATTATTCATTCAAAGGATGTGGACTTTGCTGGCTGAGCCAGCATTTAATTGCCCATCCCTAACTGCCCTTGAGAAGGTGGTGGTGAGCTGCTTTCTTGAACCACCGCAGTCCTTGATGTGGGCATACCCACAATGCTGTAAGGGAGAGAGTTCCAGGATTTTGACCCAGTGATAGTAAAGGAATGGTGATGTATTTCCAAATCAGGATGTTGTGCAGCTTGGAGAGCAACTTCCAGTTGGTGATGTTCCTGTACTTTTGCTTCCTTTGCCTTCTTAGCTGGTAAAGGTTGTGGAGTTGGAAGGTACTAAGGAATCTTGGTAAGTTGCTATAGTGGATCTCACAAGATCACAAGATAAGGGAGCAGAAGCAGGCCATTCGGCCCATCGAGTCTGCTCCAAGGAAAAGGGAAAAAGAAATGGGGTGGGAAAAAAGAGAGAGAGAAAAAAAAACTATTCTAATCCCATTTGCCAGCCTTATCCCCATATCCCTTGATACCCTGACTATTTAGATATCTGTCTATCTCCTCCTTGAATACCCCCACTGATCTGGCCTCCACTGCTGTGCGTGGCAAGGAGTTCCACAATTTCACCACCCTCTGGGTAAAGAAACTTCTCCTCATCTCTGTCTTGAAACTGTACCCTCTAATTCTAAGATTGTGCCCTCTGGTCCTGGACACGCCCACCAAGGGAAACAGCCTAGCCACATCTACTCTATCCTTACCTGTCAACATTTTAAATGTCGCTACGAGGTCCCCTCTCATCCTTCTGTACTCCAGCGAGTACAGTCCAAGAGCCGACAAACGCTCATCATACTTAAGCCCTTTCATTCCTGGAATCATTCTCGTAAATCTCCTCTGAACCCTCTCCAACGTCAGCACATCCTTCCTAAGATGCGGGGCCCAAAACTGCACACAGTATTCCAAATGAGGCCTCACTAGCGCCGCGTAGAGCCTCATCAACACGTCCTTACTTTTATACACTATACCTCTCGAGATGAATGCCAACATAGCATTCGCTTTCTTAACCACCGATCCAACCTGGTGGTTAACTTTTAAGGTATCTTGTACGAGTACCCCCAAGTCCCTTTGTACTACCGCACTATCAATCTTCTCTCCTTCTAGATAATAATCTACCCGCTTATTTCTACTTCCAAAGTGTACAACTGCACATTTCTCAACATTGAATCTCATCTGCCATTTCCTTGCCCATTCTCCTAAACTGTCTAGGTCCCTCTGCATTCTTTCTATTTCCTCTATGCTCCCTACTCCTCCACTTATCTTGGTGTCATCCGCAAACTTAGCCACACAACCATTTATTCCATCATCCAAATCATTGATGTACAAAGTAAAAAGGAGAGGCCCCAACACCGACCCTTGCGGCACACCACTAGTAACCGGTAACCAACCAGAACGAGATCCTTTTATTTCCACCCTTTGCTTCCTGCCAACCAGCCAATTCTCCACCCATTTTGCTACCCTGCCCATAATCTTGTAGATGGTACAAACTGCTGCTACTTTTGTGTCAGTGGTGGACTAAATGAATATTGGATGGGATGCCTATCAAATGGGCTGCAATGTTGTTGAAGCTGCGCTCATCCAGGCAAGGAGAGAGTATTCCATCACACTCCTGACTTGAGCCTTGCACATGAAGTAATATTGATGGTGTAAGCAGTTTAAATTAATCAGACAGGATGTATATTTCACAATCTTAAATTCTATTGGTTAACTACAATATTTCTTTACAGTAATGAACCTTAAACCTAGGAGACAGCACTCTAAGATTCCTTCACTTTATTACTAAACTGGTTTTGGACTCCTGTGCATTGGACATTGGAATCTTTTTAAATCCTGTTCTCTGCATTGAATTCCAGAGACACAAATACTCCCTTGGAACTGCTGTAAATGGCTGTGTGTGAGCCAAATGCTGCGAATGGAGCATTGAATCTAAGCAAATTTGGTTCTCACTTCACATATGAGCCTGTATTTATCAGGGGTTCCTAGATAAGGCAAAGATCTGGGAATCATGTCTGGCTTTTCCTACATCTCCTTATGGGGTCTTAGACAATTACAACATCCTAACTGCACCCAAGACTGGGAAAATCCAAATTGCAACAGAAAAAGCATTCACCCTGTAATCTATTAACTGTACTACTTTGATAACATCTGAAAAAAAATCCAGACATAAAAATTATTCCTAATACACGTACATCAGCCAACTAGAAGAGGAAAAAATGATCAATTTTCAGTATATGAGAGTAACGGGTAAATGTTAACCAAAGGATTGTGTTCAAAGTCCTTTCTGGGTTTATTTTTGCTTGCTAAGTTATGAAAATCATTTCTGAGTCGATTTTTGTTTTCTCTGGGAAGGTCATGCTGTGGAACTTGCAGAAAACTCGACCAGTTTGGACTGTGAACCTTCAGGATCTGGCAGAAGAGGAAGAAGACAATCAGCAGATAGCAGGGTGCCAACTTTTTAATCCACCATTGGCTCATTTCACATCAGTTGCCAGTTGTGGTAATGTATTTGCCTGTGGGGCTGAAGATGGCAAAATACGTTTATTCAGAGTAACAGGAGCAAGGTTTGAGTTGGAACGTGGATTCTGCGGTCACAGTTTGGGTGTTTCTCAAGTCCATTTTCTGAACTCTATATCCCATCCTTATTGGTTGATTTCTGGAGGGAATGATGCTAAAGTCCTGTTGTGGGACCTTGGTGAACAAATCTTAACAGGTGACAAACGACCCTCAAAATCATCTAGGCAAAAATCAAAAGTTGGCTGCACTACTAAGAAAGCAGTTAGGTCCAAAGGAGTTGCCCATGGTGCAAAAGGCAACAGAAAAAATCAAAGTTATCATGTTTTGCCAAAGCTCAGTATTGATCATGGAGAAAAGGTGAACTGGATTTCTGCTGTGGAGGTAAAGGGTTCTGAAAGAATATTCATTGCTGACCAGAGTTGTCAGATATCACTATACCCTCTCAGAGACCTATAGGTATGCAGTACATGAAACTATTTAGATGAAAGTGGCAATGGCTTAGTAAAGGAGAAGGGAAAAAGCAAATACGTAGAATTTCAACAAATTCTGAAATAAATGTGAGGGCTACCTGCATGTTTTGTATTTTGATAGGAGCACATAAAATTGTTAGAATAATTAGAATTGTTAGAATAAGATTGTTAGAATAATTAAATAACCAACAGCCTGCTTAACCATAAAACCCTTAAAATTTTGTAAAATTCTATACATGGAAAAATTGTACTTTGCACAGAGAATTTCACTGAGAATTCCTAAGAACTGGGAACACTTATAAAGAGGTTGACGCATTTTTAAGTGGTTGCTTTGAGTGCACTGGAAGGACGCTGCTTTGATTTGGGAATTCTGAAGAGGATTGATGTGAGATAATTAGTGTGGTTCTCTGGAGTAAAAGAATTGATGGCAGTCCTGAGAAAAATAAGCCTACTGGAAATGTGTACAGAATATTTACAACACTGAGAAATGCAACAAGTAAATTTGGAAGGGTGCTGGATTCCAGCAGGATTCATTAGGAAATTTATTTTGAACATTGCTGGTATTTGACAATATTTGTGTTTTCAAGATATTTTTTGTATCATTGATCCTGAAAAATGGTTTAGAAGATTTTTTTTTCCTAACTGCATTTACAACAGCTGCGTGACTGAAAAGTCATTTCTTGATGTAACTACACTTTTAAAATCCCTCAAAGAATGCATTTGATTATCAATGCTTTCAGTCTAAACAGGTTTATTAATAAAGGCTGATGTGGAAATAAAACACAGAGAATTCATAGTCTCTTTTTCTTTCAAAGGAGAAAAACTGTCATATGCCCAGAAGGAGATACACTGGCTTGGATTTATGGGGAAATACTAGCAAATCTGTCACGAGTTTGATGAAAATCCCCACATGAATGATAACAACTTATACTTTTCTGTATATACTAATGTGGAAATATTGGTAGCTAGTGTCAGTGGTTGACTGCCAGGCAACTGACTCTGCTCCAATACTGAACTCCTTATGGGGTTAAGGGTGACAGTGGGAACTTGAGCGGAGTGCTCTTTACGTGCAGGATTTTCTAAACAATTCTGCACGAGGTAAGAGGATGTATAGCTGAATTTTCCCCCTTGATGTTAAGTGAAAATTTTGTCATTAATGTAGAAAGACCTGTTGCAACTTCTTGGTGTAAAAGTTTTCCCTATTATTAACACTTTTTAAATATCTTTTATAGATTGTAAATGTAGAATGTTAAAAAGGCTTAAATTTATTTAAAGCATTTGTTTTCTGTTCTATTTAAGTCCTTTGTATTTGAATGTTCCTGTCTTAGAAATATCAAGTCTTCTGAGGATTTGTCCAGCTAAATCAGACTGCGATAGGTAGCCAGCTGTAACTTTTTTTTAGTGGCCAGAGGTTGTTTTGGCTGCCCCATATGATCAGCCCATTTGAAAAGTCCTAAAGTATGCTGTACTGAATATAATGAATAGAAAGACTTCCATTCTGTTCATTGTAATAAGTATAGCATATTCAGGACTTTATCAGAAAGTACAGTAATTTTAAAAAAATAGCCACTTACCCACCAGATCCATGTGGCCCTGTATGGCCACTTCCTTACTTCAAGCTCCCTATTGGCATTATCCTTCCAGTTCTTTTCAATAATGTGCATCTATGCTATTTGCTTCAACTACTTCAGAGAGTTTCACATTCTAACTGCCTGGATAAAGAAATTTTTCTTGAATTGTCTGTTGAAGTTATTAGCAGTCTTACACTTCATGGCTTTTTATTTTCATTAACACTGGATAAACTTTCTGTCTATCTGATCAATTTCCTTTCAAAATCTTAAACTTTTTAATCAGGGTTACCCCAAATCATCTACAGAAAAGTGTCCAGTCTATTTGCTTCCATCTGGGTATAACCCCAGTTCCAATATCATCCTTAAATCTTTTTGAACTGGTGGATTTTTGCAGCGCATCAATCTCACTGACACATAATTGCAGCTATCAAAGACCTGCACACTGCTTAAACTGAACATTCTTTTGGATCATTAATGATGTGGATTTGAAGGAAGAGAAGTTCATTCAGAGCAAATAACATCAACTCTTCTGGTGTTTACACCCTTTCTGTTCTAAATTCTGCAACCACAGGCCCAGCTAATTCACTTAGGCTATGATAATTATACCATCCTTTGGATAATTACAGCAGTCAAGATGTATCACATAATCTGAGCCTTTCTGTAAAAATATACTACTGGGACAGCTTTGATATCTCATCCTTTTCATACACCATTGGTAGCACTATTCAAATATTTCAGACTTAATGTATCAAAAATGTGACAGAAACCTTACTTTCTAATCAAACAATTTGAGTGGGCAGAGCATATCTTCCCAAGGTCAGGCATCACTGGGATACAATTATACTGCTGTATATCCTGGAAGACTTTAATTTTCAGTATTCATGAGCAGGGATTTGAAGTCCCTGGCTATTAGTACTACTTTCAAAGAGCAAATACTACTATAAAACTAGGCAAAATTTTATGGTTAATACCTCCACCCATATTCTAATGGGGATGTGGCACTGGCATCCTGAAACGTATTTAGCTTTCTGGACTTGTCAGCCCTGATGGCCTGAACAAAATAATCAACAATTGCTGTATTCTGTGTAGTTCATCCATTTAAAAACCAACCCATTCACCTGGAGTAGCAAGGAAATGACTCTAACCTTGGCAGAAGCACAGTAACTAATTTGAAATTCATAAAGACTGATGTATCGAACAGTGATTGTTAGCACATTTGAAAGACTCCTAGCCCCATAATAAGTCTTGGCCTGATTTCTCACTGTACAAGTTTATCAAATCAACCATAATTCTCCCTTTCATCAAGAGTCCAAAGAAGATGCAACCAGATCGTTATCACCATCAAGAATTGTCTCTAATTCACCCCCACCCCCAGGCATTGGCCTTTATGAATTCTGTACAATATGTGTTCTCTAATTTCCCTTATGTTCCTCTGAAGTGCTGTCTTTGGTTTTAATGAATAGGCTGTCATGCTGCTGATTTTTAATGGGTTAGGGTACCAGGCTAATATATTCTCCCACACTCGCTCAATCACCTCCGCCCTTGTAAGTATGGGGAGCTGCTGTTTTAACAGGTGAGCTATCACAGATTGGCAACAGCAATTTATATACTATTAATTACGTGCAGCTTTCGTTCAACAAGCACAGCCATTGTGTGTATTAGGAACATATACTTTGTGGGGGGGGGGGGGGGGGGGGGGAGAGGGGGAATCAGTTTCTACCCCTCAAGGCTCTAATTAATACCAATAAAATAAGCTAAGAACAACATAAAACTGGAAGAAAAAGCATTCAAAAATGCAGATTCTTGATCCTGGCAAAAGAAAGATAAAGAAAAAAAGATGCAAAATGTTATAAAAGGGGTTTATGAAATTAAACTTAATTAAAAATAAGGAAATAATAAATGTCAAAAAATTATTTTGTGACAGTATCTACCATAGAAGATGTGCCGAGGAAACTAATACTGAATCATTGAAAATAAGAACTGCAGATGCTGAAAATCTGAAACAAAAACAAAAACTGCTGGAAACAATCAGCAGGTCAGGCATCATCTGCAGAAAGAGAGAATGTTTTTAAGTCCAGGAGCCTTCATCCTGAATCATTGTTGGGTTCGTCATAATTTAACATGTAAACCTGTGTCATTTTGTCGAGTGTTGACTACAATAGCAAACAAAAATATCTTTGGAAGATACTGGTGTGTACTTCCAGAGTGTATTGAGCAAAGTTCCTCAGGGGATTTTTGTATGAAATTAAATCTGTTGAAATGAAAGAAAATAATTGATTTGAACAGGGAATTGGCTGAGATCCAAAAGGCAGGAAGGAGAATGGGCAGTTTCATAATTTTTGCAGGTTATGACTAGGGATATCCTACAATGACAAAGCTTGGGGCAGCAACTTTTAATGCTATTTATAAACAACTTGGACAAGTAGTTTTCAATCCCAACAGAAGAGTTTCCAAATGAGAGGAAGTTGGGTGGCATTGTAACCTGTGCAATGGAAGCAATAATAATTAAATAAATGGGCAGAACTGGAAAACGTGGGGTCATCCATTTTTACCTAGAAAGGATGGAGTACTTCACGACTGGCGAAAAGCCAAAAAATCAATGAGAGAATGTGACCCAATGGGATTTCAGAATAATGGATGCATTGTTCATCATTTTCCACAAATCTGAAAATGGTTCCTTAAGATTGGGGGGTGGGGGTGGTGGAAGGGGAAGGTGGCGTTAGCAAATGTCATTTAGGAAAGAAAGGGGACAAACAATGGAACTGCTGACCCATTGGCCTAACTTCAGTACTAGGGAAGATGCTGGAATTTATGATGAAGGATATAATTTTTTAAAAAATCTTAAAAATGTGATTGAGCAGAGTTGGAATGGATTAATGAAAGGGAAATAATGTTTGACTAATCTGCTGGAGTTATTTGAGGATGTGATGAGTAGAATAGATAAGGGGAAACGTGGATGTGATGTATTTAAATTTTCAGAGGCTTTTGCTAAGTTCCCACCAAGCAGACAAAAGAGACTACAGATGTTGGAATCTGGAACAACAAACAACGCAAGAAGAACGCAGCGTCTGTGGAGGTAAAAGGTACATTGATATTTTGGATTGAGACCCTGCATCAGGATTGAGAGGGAACAGAAAAGATTGCCATTGTAAGAGGGGTGGGATAGAGGCTGGTACAGGGCTCAACTGAAGAGCCTAGAATGAGGTGTCATAGTTTCAGAATAAGGGGTAGGTCATTTAGGACTGAGATGAGGAGAAATTATTTCATTCAGAGGATGGTGAATCTTTGGAATTCTCAACCTGAGAGAGCTGTGTCACTGAGTTCATTGAAAACAGAGATCGGTAGATTTCTGGATATTGAAGGAAAGGAATTGAGGGATATGGGATAATGAAGGTAAATGGCATCAAGGATGAGCTAAGAATGTGGTATCAAAGTTAGTATCAGGCTTTTCATGGGGTGAAGTTGCATCTGAATTAATTAGAAGCTTGACTTCTTCTGCAAATAGCAATTAATTAAGCCTTAATTTTAAATTTGAAATCGTCACATTTTTGTTAATCAAAGAGATGAATGGATATGGACAGAGGCAAGTCTCACTGAATGAAAGAACAGGCAAGGAGCCAAATTGCCTGCTGCTACCCCTATGAGAGAAACAAGTACTTCATATAGTATTACAAGTTTGGATTACAACATTAACAAACTGAATATCTCAGTTTTCTTATGAGCTTTTCCCCTTGAATACTTCCTTATATTGTTCCTTTTCCAAAAATGAACACCTTCACATTTCTGTACATTAATCTGCATCCATCATCACTGACATGCCAATATCATTCTATAGCCTATTGTGCTTTTGCTTACAGTTTCACCTGACTATAAATGGACTAGGAACAAACTAGAGATCAAGGGTTGTGATAAAATGCACTGTTCTGTTTGATTTGTAGAACTAGATAATAAACTACAAGTTAATTATTGTCTGTTTATATTTACATAGTCTGGCGATCACATAAATTGTTCACGAGATTTCTAGGCTCCAGGTTGGAAATTAACATTACTTGACATTTTAAGGTTTGTCAATAAATCAAAAGAACTTGTATGTATACTGGGTCTTTTCCAACCCTTTGATATTTCAAAGTACTCACACTAATGAAGTACATGAGGCAATGATGTAATTGCAATACATTGAAAAGAATAAAGAGGTAAACTTGATTTACGAAAGGAAAAATCAAGTCTGACTAATCTACTGGAGTTCTTTGATCTTGTAACTAGTAGAATAGGTGGAGTGAGGGGAACCAGTAGATATGGTGTATCAGAGTTTGGGAAAAAAAAATTTATTCGTACAGGAGGTTGGTGAACAAAGTTAGAGCGCGTAATATATTGGCATGGATTGAGAGTTGGTTACTGGACAAAAAGTAAAGAGTGGGAATGAACAGACCATTCTCAGGTTGGCAAGCCATGACTAGTGGGGTCACAATCTATATTAACAGTTTGACTGAGGGGACCTAGTGTCATATTTGCAGTTGCTGATGATACTAAACTGAGTACAGAGGAGGATGCACAGAGACTTCAACAGGATATGGACAAGCTGATGTGAACATGACTGATGGAATATAATGTGAAAAAAGTGGGGATTATCCACTTTGGTGTACAAAACAGAAAAGTGGAGTATTGTTAAATGGAGAGAGACTGAGTAGTGTTGGTACTCAAAGGGACCAAGGTGTGCCTGTATACAAGTCACCGAAGGCCCAATATGTAGGTTCAGCAAGTTATTAAGGAAGGCAAATGGTATTCTTACAATTATTACAACAGGATTTTAAGACAGTAGTAAGGAAGGCTTAATGAGATTATATAGGGTCTTGGTGAGACCATACCTGGAGTACTGTGTACAGTTTTGGTCTCCTTATCTGAGAAAAAATGTACTTGCCAGAGAGGTAATGCAGTGAAGATTTACTAAACTGGTTCCAGGGATATCATGCTGCTGTATGAGGAGAGATTGAGCAGACTGTATTCTCAGGAATTTAGAAAAATGAGAGGGAATCTCATCAAAATTCTTAAATAGCTGGACAGGGAAGAGTTTCCCCTAGCTCGGGAAACTAGGATCTGACGGCAGAGTTTTAGAATGGGCAGGCTATTTAGAACTAAGGAGAATTTCTTCACCCCGAAGTTGGAGAACATTTAGAATTCTCCAACCCATAAGACTATGGAGGCGGAGAAATTGTGCTGTTCAAAACAGAAATCAATTGATTTCTGAACATTAAGGAAATCAAGGGATATGGTGACAGTGCTTGTAAAAATTATGATCTTTATAAATGGCAGGACAGGCCTGAAAGGCCAGATCGCCTAGTCCTTACTTCTTATATTTTAGGGAGAAGCACTGTTGTAGAGAGATAAAACAGCCAATTTACATATGAAAGTATCACTAATGGTAATGATATAAACCACCAGAGATTTTGGACTTGGTGGTGCCCGGTCATGACTTATTTTGTGGTTGAAAGACAACTCCTTTGCTCTTCTTCAAAAAGTCCTATAGCATCTCCTACCTAAAAGCTATTGTCAGCAACTCAACATCAACAAGACCAAGGGATTGATTGTGGACTTCAGGAAGGGGAAGTTGGGTGAACACACACCAGTCCTCATTGAAGGGTCAGCAGTGGAAAGGGTGAGCAGCTTCAGGTTCCTGGGTGTCAACATCTCAGAGGGTCCACCCTGGGCCCAGCACGTTGATGCAATCGCAAAGGCCCGCCAGTGGCTCTACCTCGTTAGGAGTTTGAGGAGATTTGGTATCTCACCAAAGACTCCTGAAAATTTCTACATATGTATGGTGGAGAGCATTCTGACCAGTTGCATCACAGCCTGGTATGGAGGCTCCAATGCACAGGATCGCAAGAAGCTGCAGAGGGTTGTAGACTCAGCCAGCTCCATCACAGGCACAACCCTCCCCACCATCAAGGTCAAGAGACAGTGCCTCAAAAAGGCGGCATCCATCACTAAGGATCCTCACCATTGGCGACAAGCCCTCTTCTCGTTACTGCCATCAGGGAGGAGGTACAGGAGCCTGAAGACCCACACTCAGTAATTTAGGAACAGCTTCTTCCCCTCCACGATCATATTTCTGAACGGTCTGTGAACCCATGAACACTATCTCCCTATTCCTTTTTCTTTTGCACTATTCATTTACTTTATTTTGTAATTTATAGTAATGCTATGTCTTTACACTGTACCGCTGCCACAAAACAACAAATTTCACAACGTATAAGTCAGCGACAATAAACCTGATTCTGGTTGCAAACTGAATCACTCCCCCAGGAAATCTTCCCAAGACATTACAGCAGAGTTTGAACCTTGAATAACTAATCAAGGTAAGAGATCTAATACTAAGCCAAAGCCATTTGACACTAAAGTAAGATTTTTAGTCAAAAAAGGTTACATAATTACAATCATCAGATATCAAGGTTCAGACTTCGTCTGCCTTTTCAGACAGACATCAAAGATCTCTTCACACCGTTGAATGGAGGGTGGGAGTTTTCCAAGTGGCTTGACTGACGTTTCTTCAATTACAACATCAATGATGGGTTAAAAGAACTTTGTAGAATCTAGTGGAGTGCAAAATAGCTGCTACAATTTCTCAGATTATACCATAGATGCACAAGTTAGATGGTGTTGTGAAATTTTTTTTTACATTTAAAAATTTAAAACAAACAAATGAAACTTTTTTCAATTGAAACTTTGAAACTAATAAAACAAAATGGGCTGGCTGTGAACAATCAAACTGCAAAATAGTAATGTTAAATATGCACAGGAAGGAAAGGCTAACCTGTTGCTATGCTAACCAAAACAAAATTAAAGCCATTTATTCACTACTTTCAATAGTCTTTAAAAAAATTAGCCAAAACCAGTTTTCTTTTCATACTTGAACAGTAAACCCAAGTTGATTTAGTGCTTTAAATTTTTGCCTGAAGTAGCAGGAACGAAAATATAGTATCCACAAGTAGTTCAGGTGTAGATTAGCTGACTTGAAGCTGTCAGTTCTAGATATTTAGGCAGGAAATTATGGATATTTGTTAACAAATTCATTTATTGGCTAATCAAGGCAATAATAAAATTTGTCTGAAATTATTGAATACTGAAAAGGAGCAATTGCAATGTTTGCCAAAGTTATGGGAACAAGCCACCAGAAACTTGTTTGAAGTCTATTCGTGGCCAAACAATCCTTCTCAGACAATACATCTTGAATAGTGAAAAAGGGAATGATAATTTCCTGGTACTGATCATAATTCACTGTAAGTGAATTAAAGTAAAACTCATAAGTGCAAGTACTGCTTCTGAACATACTATAGTTGAGTTGAGGTCTACATGTACATGTCATGGTTTAACTGAAGAGCTTGTTTTCAATAATAGCCCTTGGTATCAATCTGTTCACAAACTTTATGAAACATGATGGTATCAAACATATGCTTCTTCCTACATATCACACTGCTTCAAATGGAGTAGCTGAGAGGTCAGTCTGAATAGATAAGGAAACTCTCAGGAATGAGTCATTCAGCCCTTAGAGCCATTTCCACCAATCAATACAATCGTGGCTGATCCTCTCTCTCTCCCTATTGCCTTGATGCCTTTTATGTTCAAATATCTATCCCCCTTAAATATATTCAGCAACTTGGCCTCCACCATCTTCTGCAGTAGGGAATCTCACAAGTTGTACACCCTCTGTGAAATTTCTTCACTCTCAGTCCTAAGTGTTTTACCCCATTTCCTGAGACCATGACCCTTGGTCCTAGATTCCTCCCTGCATCAACCTGATAAACCCCATTAGAATTTTTATATGTTTCAATGAGATCCTCACATTTTTCTAAACTACAATGAATACAGGCCTAGTTGACCTAACTTCTCCTTGGTGGTCCTATCACCCCAGTTGCACTTAAAAAGATGAAAACTGAAAAAGGTATGCCAGCTGTGGTCTCACCAACTTCTTCTAGAAAGACATGTTCGCTTCTGTACTCCAAACCCCCTTGCAAAGGCGGCCATATACTATTTCTTTACTGCCTGCTTTCATTTTCTGGTGTACACGATATACTCCCTTTGTATATCAATATTTCCCAATCTATTATTTAAATAACACCCTACTTTCTATTTTTCTTACCGAAGTGGATAACCTCTCATTTATCGGTGCTATATTGCATCCCCATGTATTTGTCCATTCTCTCAACTTGTATAAGTTGCCTTGAAGCCTCTTTGCATCTTCCTCACAACCATTTTGTATTATCAAATCATTTTCCCAACCCAGCTTCCACTTTCAATGAACTATGCAGATTTCTCTATTCTTGTATCCCTTTTAGAATTATTCCCTCCAGTTTATATTTGCTTCTTCTCATTCTTTATACCAAAATGTAAGACTTTGCATTTCTCAGCAATGTTTTGCACTACATGGGCCACTAGCAAAGGCAAAGAGAATAAAACCACTAGAAAGGAACGAAGGGACAAGGAGGGAAAAAATGGACAATAAAGCTGCAGTGATTGGACATGAAAGAGATTCTGAATGAGGTTGATGAGGAACAAGCATAGAATGGATGACAAAGAAAGAAAACAAGAAGGGCAAGTAGACAATGTGTGTCAGAGATTGCACACAAGAATGGATGGTAATAAAGGAGAAAGTGAAAGAGACAAAAGCTGGTAGTGGTGCTATGGAGAGGAAGAGAGGCAACACTGGAAGCAGACTTAAAGGGAAAAGGAGATTGGATGATATCATCAAGCTGGAATTAGTGGACAGGTTGAGTACCAACATCTGATCATTTGGGGTTTGAACTGTAGGAGAGTGGCAGTTTACAATGAAGGTAGAGATGAAAAGAGTACCAGTTAAAACTAGGAGAATGACTTGGGAAGGGTGAGGAGCTGGGTGGATTTCAGTGCTCTGTAATTGGGTATGGAAAGTGTTGAATGTCTGTGAACTGAGAGAGCAATGGAGGGTTCTGAGACAGAAACTACTTCAGTTTACACTGGACTATGTGATGATCCCATTGGTCTGCTGGAAATAAAAGCATACACTTGTATCCTGACCCATCCAGTGATGTTATAATTACCCACTACCCCTCCAATCCCTACATAGAAACCTCCCTTACCTTATTTTAGTGTTTTAAAAAGAATATCAATTGTAAAGTGTTTAAGTACTTAATCACTAAACATAATATATAATGTAAAGTAAAATGCAGTGATGCATCCCCTTGGATTTCTATGGAAATGCATTTCTAATTTTGTTCCCTTCAATGTTAAGATTTACTCTTCAAGCTTTTGTTTCCTTTTAGTCCCATAAAAATGACTGATTGTTCATTATACCTGCAGATTAAGTTTCAAAGCCCATATTGTTAGTTTCCTGTCTAACATTTAAAAAAATTCCATTCTTGAGTTGTCAGCTTTGTGGCAAAATGTCAGCTTTTCAAAGCTTCTGGTGAGCTGATTCGTAGCTTTAAGGGTAGTGTGACTGATGGCTGTTTGGTTCTTTCTCAATACCATAGCCCACTGTAAAGAAAGTCTTTAAAATTATTTAGTTACCTGATCTGACGTTCTGCAATTGTTAATTTTTCAGTGGCACCTTATTCTTGAGCAGCCTACTGGAAAGGCTCAGCTGGTTCAGTCATTTGTTATTTGTTCCAAGTACAGGATATTAAAATTGACCTCATATCTAAGTACAGGAAAGTCTCACCTTGGTATTCATTACTCACCTGAATGAATAGCTTCAGTCAGTGAGTTTTGGCTTTTAAGTAGAAGGGGCTTGCAGTTTACCTTAAAATGAGGAAATTAAACAATTCTACATTGCAGTTGAATTAAATCAGCATTACTCATAGCCATAGAAGAGATTCTTTACTAACACTGCACATTCAATATGTCATCTCATTAAACCACCTAGAGGAAGATTTGCTGTGTTTTTGTGTGCTGCGCAATCCAATTCAAAAGAAAAAGAAAATGGAATTAGACATTAGGACCTTCATGTAAGTTTAAGATCTAGCATCCCTGACATGCTAACGAATGAATGATCTTCACATGTGGCCCACATAACTTAAAGTGGAATTTTAAAAAATCTATTCATTCTTGGGATATGGAGTCACTTAGTTGAGATGCAGTTCCCTACCACTCCCCACTGGTCGCTAATCACAATCCCCTAGGACCACTCAACACCAGCCTCCAATGACCAAGGATACTGCAACGACCTCCAAACTAAATCTCCGAATGCCGATCTCATCCCCCAACTAATAACCTCAACCCAACTACTCCAAACCCACCTCCCGACCTCTGATCCTAAACCCTGATTAGTGATGTCATGCACCCCCAGACTACTAGTCCTAACCCATACAATCCCCTCCATTAAGTCTCACCCTGAATCCTCTACCCAACAGAGCAGACACTCCTCATGATACATGTGCCTCTTGCTCACACCCATGACCTCTGCTCTCCAATCAGTCATGAACAAGACTCCACACTCTAGTGACCTCCCTCATGAACTCAGTAATGGCGCAGTGTTATACGAAAGATATTGGGCCTTGAGCATGACTGAATTTAAAGTGACAGATTCATGTTCAAAATAATCATTTGCACAGTGGGAACTGTCAAGCAAATGACCATTTACTGAAAATCTCTAGCAAATAGGCATTCAGATGTTATTCAGTTCATTCCACCGTATGTGGGAACACCAGATATTCTCATGCCCATCACCTCATGAGAGGAACATTGTTCATCCGGACATGCATCAGCACACCTAACCTCCCGGATTGGGTGGGGGGGTGTGGAACACTAGCCACTCTAATATGCATCATTCCACCTAACTTTCTGAGAACACACCATGCTCTCTAATATCCATTATTCCACCTACACCTAACCTTCTGGAGAGACACTGTGCTCTCTAATAACCATCATTGTACCTCCTCAAGATATCGTGGTCTCTAATATCCATCATCCATCCCATCTTAACAACAAAAAGAACACACAATTACAGAAGCCTGAAAACTGATTAGATTTTGTTTCACTTGAAGTTGAGAGTCCTGGGGGAACACTGCCCTATGACACTATTTACCACTACACCAAAATGAAATGCACATTTGATGACACTTTCTGTTACAATTTAGGAGTAGAGATTCAGCAGTACAGGCTCCCTGAAAATGATTGCCTAATGACTCCATTTCCCTATAGTTTGGTCTTCTTTAGAATAATTAGAGCAGTCTTTTTTGATTTGTCCATAAATGTTACTGACAAGATCAGTATTTTTGATCCATTCCTTGAACCATGGCTTTCAAGCCCATTAGAAGTTAACCATATCCTGGATCTGAAGTCACTTCTCAGCTAGGTAAAGATTCCCTGAATTATATCAGTTTACCTACTGTATCTCTCTGCTTCATTCATGATCACTTTTACTGAAATCAAGTTTTAACCACTTTGCTACCATACCCATGGTTGTTTGCCCAGTGGCTATTTAATGACAGATGACTTTCAACAATTTCTCTGGTACCATTGTAGTTACTAGCACCACTTTGTGAAGACTATTAAGTGTCCCTGAGAAGAAGATTCTGCTAAGATTTCAGTCAATGGAGTTTTAATTCCAGGTTCACTGATTGACCAGAAGACAATTGCATATCCATGCAAGCAATTGCTTGTAGCGGTGTGAACAGCATATCCTGAGACAGGCAACCCCAGAGGATGAAGAAGATCGAAGTAGTTTGTGGATTGAAGGTAACAGTTGTGCATTAACCAGAGGACTATGATCTGTGAGCAAATTATGCAGGCAGCAGTATGCATTTTGCACTGGTTACATTGGATGTACAAACCTATCCCACAAAAAACTACATAGGCAAAGCAAAGGGTAATTTCCTCTACTTTCGTTGAAAAATTGCCTCATCTATCTGGACTGTGGCAGCTATTTGGAAAATATTAAAGCAATTTTCTTGCTTGGGGATACAAATACCTTAAGGTAAGGGATTAAGGAGTCAAAGCAATGAAACAAAAAGAAAACACAATCACAGGAGCCTGAAAACTGATTAGAGTTTGTTTAACTTGAAGTTAGTAATTAATCAATAGATAGCTTAAAGTGATCCTTACGGTGATAAGTGGAACATGTCATGAGTACAACTTAGCTACTAATCTTGTTTATGTATTTACAAATGGTCAAGCCAGGAATTTTCATTAAAAACTACGTTAAAAGGTTTTGCATTTAATTTGTATTGGAAGCTTCAAATAGCCTTAATCAGGTAAGTATTTGGATTGAGATAGGGTCAAACTATCAGAAAAATCAAATAAAGGAGTTATTTACAGGAAATTAACATTGGAACATGGTGGCACACCAATATAAACTGAAATCTTACGAAACTTTCATATGGTAACATGGTGCAATCACATGGCTCGTGCTATGAGGAAATATATTTGACCATTGCAGGGAGCACAATAAAACAAAGCAGCTTAATGGGAGCTTCGTGATTGAGAAAACACAGTTTTTCCCCTATTTAAGATGCTGCCAACCTCAGCCTTCATCTGGTGACAGATTTTATTCATGCAACCTGGTTCTCAGTACGTCCCAACTGCCAGCAAGTACCCTAACAACTGTTGCTGTTATGGTTGACATTTTGAAGATTCTACTTGCATGAAAACCCAGCATGGTAATTGTAATAAGTTTACTTATTAATGGGAATGGGGCAAGAAAGTGGAGTTAATGATAAATTCAGATAACCTGCTCCTGCACCCATTTCTAACTTTCTTCAATGCAATTGGCATTCAGGAGAACGTTCTTTATCGAGGATGTGGTACCTGTTACCACAGAGTAGTTGGCATAGAAACACAGATGCATTTAAGGAGAAGCTATGTGAGAGAAGGGAAAGGATCATGTGGTGTTGAAACACCTGCATTGTCCTGTTAGGCCCAATGGCCTTTTTTGGGATAGTGCTGTTGGAGTAGGCACAGTGGCTGCAGGTAGTGCTGCCTACTCACAGCTCCACCAACCCAGGTTCAATTCTGGTCTCCCCTGTGTGGAATTTACATGTTGCCCCTGTGAGTGTGTGACTTTCCTTCAACATCAAGGTGGCAGCACAAGTAAATAAGGTGGTGAAGAAGGCATTCAGGATGCTGGCGCCTTCATTAGCCAGGGCATAGAATATAAAAGCGTAGAAGTCATGGTACAACTTTATAAAACTTTGGTTACACCACAAGTTGGAGTATCATGTGCAGTTCCTGTCGCCACACTACAAGAAGGACTTGCTTACACTGGAGAGGTTGCAGAAGATATTTGCCAGGTTGTTGCCTGGGACGTTGTATTTCAATTATAAGAGAGGCGTTATAGGCCGAGTTTGTTTTCTTTGGAGCGGAGGAGGCTGAGAAAGGACCTGAGACAGGTATACAAAATAAGGTGCAAAGATAGGGTGGGTAGTGAAAAAGTTTTTCCCGTAATGGAGACATCTAAAACCAGAGGGCATAGTTTGAAGGTGAGGAGTAAGAGGGTCGTCAGGAAAGATCTAAGGAAAAACATTTTCACCCAGAGGCTGGTTGCAATCTGGAATGCTGTGCCCTAGAAGCAGACACTCTGACAATATTTAAAAATATTTAGACGAGTATTTGAATTGCTGAAGCACTGAAGGCTATGGACCAAGTGGCGATAAATGGGATCAGTGTAGATGGATACCTGATGGTTGGCATGGGCATGGAGGGCTGATGGGCCCATTTCTGTGCTCTATGACTCTATCCCAAAGATGCCTGCTGGTTGTTAGGTTAATTGGCTACTATAAACTACCCCTAGTGTAGGCAGTAGGTGGAAGAATCAGAAGAATGGTAATAGGTGAGAGGATAGGTTACAGGGAAATAAGTGGGAACAAGGGGAATGAGATTTCTTTGCGAGCCAGCATAGATCAATGGGCTGAACAGTCACCTTCTATGTCATAAGGAAGTATGTTAAAAATGAAAATTAGCAGTGACCCATTTTATATTTAGGTGGCTTGTCAACCCTGTACTGCATTAACCATAAACTAAATAAAAAATAATTTAGTCATACATTGGGAATGACATTTTAATCACATTTTAATTGAATTTGTTAGTCAAATATAATAGAATGTCTTCTGTTTCTCTCTGTATTTGTGATAGAAGCCTTGGTCTGAGTAGAACCTAGGTATTAATCTTGTTTAATATTTACAAATGATCAGGCTAAGAATTTTCATAAAAACTAAGTCTAAAGTTATTGCATTTAATCTGTACTGCAAACTTCAGCTGACCTTGATCAAGTAAGTGGTTGGACTGAGATGTGGTCAAATTATCAGGGTGATCAAATAAAGGAGTTACTTACAGGAAACTGGCATTGGAACATAGTACCATACCAAGACAAATTACGCAATATGACAATGCAGCACTTCACTGAAATCTTATGAAACCTCTTTCATACGGTAACACAGGGTGCAATCATAGGGCTTGTGCTATGAGGAAGCATATATTTGACCATTGCAGGGAGCACAATAAAACAAAGCAGCTCCATGCGATCTCTGTTACAGAGAAAACAGTTTTACCCTACTTAAGATGCTGCAAATCTCAGCCTTCAGCTGGTAATGGATTCTATTCACTACACTTGGTTCTTGGCATGTCCCAGCTGCAAGCAAGCACCTTAGCAACTGATCAGTTGTTTCTGGGTTCAAGTAGCACTGTATTCTTCTTCATATAATATACACCGAGACTTGAATCCAGAACCATTGGCTGTATAGTGATTCAGATGGACATTAAACTGAAAATCTGTCAGCCTATTCAGGTGGACATGAAATGTCTAACGGCACAATTTGAAGAGCTCCCCCAGTGCCTAGCACATTCCTCCCTCAGACCAAAATTTGTTCAATCATCTGTTTACTCTTTGCTGAACTCTTGTCATCTGCAAAGTAACCACTTTGAAAAAGTGATCTACTGCTAAAGTGAGTTGAGAGAGCCTGAGGTCATGATAAAGTGCTATCTAATTGTCAATTGTTTTTTGCCTCCAGTTATGCTTCACTGTGAGGAAGGTACAATAAGAAGAATTATTATCGGTGCCAGACTTCTCCAGCTGGAGCATAAACTGGAAGAAACACAATGTCAATGGGAATTACAAATTCCGGAACTCGAGTTCGAAATCCTGTCAATAACTCTGGCTTGCATCTCTTTCAAAAAATTAAAAATGAATACTTGCAGTTTTTATTTTAACTACTGTAGATTGAATGTATCTTTCACCATCAAAAAACCTATGTAAACATCCAGTACATACAATAACCTCAGATTCAATTACTTGAAATATATTAATTGTGCAAATTCAATGAAGTGACAAGAACTCATTGCTCACAAAGTAGTGACACAGGTGAATAGGATAGAGAAGGCATTTGAATAAGAGTTGGAACATCATGCTGCAGCCATACAAAACACTGGCTGGAGCACAGTATTGTGTACAGTTCTAGTTGCCACACTGCAGGAAGGATGTAGTAGCACTAATAGGAGTGAAAAAGAGATTCACCAGGATGTTGCCTGGAATGGAGGGCTGTAGTTATAAGGAAGGATCGGATAGGCTGCATTTATTCATGCTGGAACATAAGAGGCTGAGAGGTGATTTTATAGAGGTTTATAGAATTATGAAGGGCATAGATAGGGTAGATAGAATCTTTTTCTCAGAGCAGGGGAGTCTAGAACTAGTGAGAACAGGCTTAAGGTGAGAGGGGTGAAATTTAAAGGAGATCTGAGAGGTAAGTTTTTCCACACAGTGAGTGGTGGTAATCTGGAATGGGCTGTCAGAGGAGATGGTAGAGGAAGATACAATTACAAAGAGCATTTGAATGGGTACTTAGACAGGAAAGGCACAGAGTGATATAGGCCTTATGCTGACAAATGGGATTAGCATGGATAGACATCATGGTCAGCATGGGCGAGATGGGCCAAATGGCCCATTTATTTGCCGTATGATTCTATTAGTGCTTTAAAAGGTTCCAGACTTTCAACATCAACAGCACTTCTTATATGGAACATGATCTTTTAAACCTAAAATCCTGTTTTTTTTTGCTTTGCACATCACAAGAAGATATGCCAAATATCTTCATGACAGTAGAGATTCCAACTGATGCACACTTGTCGTTGATGTAATTTGAGTGATACAAATAATTCACCAAAGCTTTGAGACCCTAAAAACATAACGTAGTTGTTTTTGAGCTGTACTGTCTTGGATGTCTTGTAATACCATCATTTAGGCAGCGTGGCTGAGCTTTGGGACAGAGTAGCCCATTTACTGAGCAGTATAACTGGGGAGGTGAAACCTGACTGTAATGTGATGGCAAACTCTAAGCCATAATATTCATTTATTACCTTCTCAGCACTTCATTTAAGTGGAACATCTTGTTTGCATCACAAAGTTAAATTTAGAGATTATGAATTGAAGTTCAAAGTATGCCAGTGACTAATAACATTCCCATTTGGTTCCAGAGAACTGTGCCAGTCAATAGCCTATCAGTGAGAGAGAGCCTGGCCGGACAAGCAGTTCAGAGTGGCCATGACTCTGCTGGTAAACTGCATGGACTTAGCTGGTTAATCTCCACTGCACGCACTTTGAGCCTTGACATTTCCAGATTTGACTAACTCTGAAAATATGTGCTCTATACGAGGCAAACCATAACTCTGTGTACACTTTGAAGACTATACCACGATAATGGGTTTTAACACGACAGATATATTTGGCTGACACAATTTTGTTTTTGGTGATCTATCCTTTAGACAGGAGAAATAGGGTGAAAAGTGGACGTGTTTACACAACTTACTATTATGGTATAAATCTTAATAGGAACTAACTGCAATACAAATAATGATGAATTTGTTTCAAATAGTTGAAAATGTAGGTTTAAAATTTTGAGGTTGGTAAATGTCTGCCCAACACTACTACTTCTAAATACACGCATTTATTTCTCACCGTGCAGTTCTGTAAATAGTCCAATTATCAGTTAAAAATTTGCAGCAGTTTGCAGTTTTGTACGAGTTCGGGTCTTGGTGTAAGCTCTTCCTCTACTGAGCCCAGTTATAGCTTCTGTCCTGCGCTCTTCTCAATCCATTCATGAATCTTATTTAAAAAAATGCAGCTTCTTGCCTAGGAGGGGCCTTTTCCTCCACTCCCAGGACCCTTAGTCCTTAGGTCATGCCACACCTTCACCAGAGGCTCTCTGTTCTTCCATATCAGCTCGTGACCATGAAAGATATACCAACTGGAAGAAAAAGTTATTTTAATGAAGCAAATCCCTACTACCCAAATGGGAATGCCACTTCAAACAATTTACTTAATTCAAGCACTTTTACTAAATTGAAAAACATATATTCTGTATTGTTTTCATCTGTCTTCAAGAATTAAGATTTGTTCAGCTACCCAAAAATACGTTTGAGCTTTAAGTAAATTACATGATTTAATTTTAAATACACCCTTTAAGGCCAAGTATTTTAATTACATTCTTTTTTGGGCAGATCAATTTCATTTACCAATTTCTGAGGTGTCTCGGTATCTGTTTGAGGGGATGTGTAAAGAAATGTAATTAAACAATATTTGTTATATTGTTGTTGCTTATACCATAGTAATTTCAATCATAATAATCATTATTTGTATTATGATAATCTGAAAGCAGATTAACTATAACAGGAGTTAATGTTGTAACATCTTCCCACTGAGTGGCAAATTCAACATCACATCATGTAAATCACTTCTTAAGGTTTTCATAAAGTTCTCTGATTTTTACAAAATACATCAGAGCTGGTGTAGGGGATATGAGTGCTCTTCTCAGGTGGTGGGATGACTGAACTGTGCTACTGCAGTTACAAACAGCCAAGTTCAAATCCAGCCTGATGTAAAATTGATGAGCCCAGGACATCCATTTAGATCCTAGTTGCCTTACCACATTACAAAACCATTTCTGATTCAGCATTAAACTGACAGTTCCCCTCTTGCAATTGTGGGAAGTCGTAAAATTCCACATCAGTGCAGTTTTGAGAACTTTTCTGTGATTGGGCAAAGACACATCAACAAGACCCATAGAAGAAGAGTTGCATTACATTGATCCTACACTGTCTCTCTGCCAAATGTGTTCAAGGGTGCAGTTATCAACTGAGTGAATAATTGTTGTAGTTTCTTCAAGAGCAGTATATCCTTCAAAATGCAAAGGACACAAAACTAAGCACTGTATTTCACAACAACTGATTGATCTGTTCAACTGTGGTGGTACTTTTTCATTTTATATTCCATGAATATTATGATGAATCCAAACTCCAGTTGCAGCTGATTTTCTTTTTAAACATATAAAGTTGCAGAGAGGTACAACACAGAAGCAGGTCAGTATTGAACCTCGATTGCTGGAGCTGTGAGGCAGCAGCTCTACTTACTTTAATAACTTTACCCCCATAAGTATTAAAGTGAAAGTTCTCTTTGGTCTATTCCACAGTTACCCTTTTAAACTATATTCCCTTCTGCCAGCTCTCATATCCAAAATGCATTACTTCATGTGTTAATATTCATTACTGACTTAAGCCTTCTGAAAATTCACATGTATAACATGAACTGAACAGAATTTGATTAGGTTCGGTGGATACAACCTTTTTTTTAAAAAGGACATTGTTGTCTTTAATGCTCTCCCCAATGAGTTTATTCTTCAAAGTTCTCACTTGTTTTATCCATGATGATAAAATTCCTTCAATTTCTTTCAATTTTCCCAGCATAGTTATAATTATTGATTTTTAATTTCTTATCTTCAAAAAAGTTGCAATATTTTCTAACCACGTCTTTGCTACGATTTCTAATTCAATGAGCACTGTAAAAATCATGAGTATGATTTCCAATCTCTTTTTCTGTTTCCTGTAATAGAACTGCATGGTCCTGGGGACGTTTGTTACAACCCATCCAAATTTTTCTTAATTTACAATTTTCCTATGATCCCATAATCCAACAGTGCCAATTAAACAATTCCTTGATGCATAAATCCTTTGTAGGTTAAATCTATTTATTTTTAAATATTTCCCACTCTTTCCCTTGTTAACAATATGATAAAGCAATTCCACTCCCCCTCCCCCATGTGCTCTTTGTATACATTTTTTTGTTTTATTTCTATAATTCTCACAGTTCGTAGTCTTGCATTAATTCTTCATCCCTCCTTAGGTTAGCATCTTTTCTCTGACCACTAGTGGAATACAGTTGCAGCACCCCAAAAGTAATTTTTAATTGACTGAAGATTCACTAATTACCTTTACTAGATTAGTCCGTTATCCCACAGATTAACTAACCAATAAGTTTTTATAACCATTATTTTTTGAACCCACGATAAGATAGTATATTTTGACAGGGAGGAAGCTGCCAAGTGGATTTAAAACAAACTAAAGGAAAACTATTTGTGTAACTCACATTCCAAAAAGTGCACCACCTAAGTGAGCTGCATGGTCAAAAAACCTCCATCGCAGAATTAGGCCTGCTGTATCCATGGCAATAATTGCTTTCAGAGCCTGCAACAGGAAAAAAAAACAGCTGAAAACATTCCTGCAAATAGCTACTTATGGCTGTACTGCAGAAGAAAGATGGAATTTTGTTATTAAACAATAACAACCACAATCTTTCGATTTTCAAGGTCAGTGCTGAGTCAAGCTATCCCTTTTTGTGCATCTTATATTTGAGCCAAACATCACAAGAAGTGCAATGTCAGTGGCACGTCATGAGGAGCTGATTAAAGGGCAAGTATGACATCAAATGCCTGTTATTTTCAAATAGACAGGGAATTTTCTTTTGATTATGTAGAACAGTTTAGAGATTACATACTGCTGTGTGCAGCAATTGCACTGAAAGCAATTTTAATTTAAATAACTGCCGTGGTTATACTGCTACAATACATAAAGTTATGTTTACTACATAGATATGCTGCATTATGATAATAACCTCTGTCAAATAGTTATGGTTCTTGACCAACAGCTCAGAGCTCCTGACTTTGAATCCCATCCTGTCAAGTCATGATTATGAATCATTAAGATGGCAAGATTTGCCAGATTATTGTAGATATGCCACAGCTTCACTTATGTCCTTCAGAGAAGGAAAGCCATCACTCCTACCTGGTGTGACTCAGGCTACCAGGCCATGAATGCTCTTCGCAGTGTTATTCTCATCCCACGAGTCAGTTAGATAATTATCTTATACCTTAGTGTACAGAAAGCAAATAATATGTGGATAAATACCAGACAGAAAGTAAATTGCACCTAGAGAACAGCTAACACTTACACTGCTGGCTGTGAAGGTGAACATGGGCAGTAGGATGATGGCCAGCTTTGCTTCAGGCATTTTGGAGCAGACTGCAGCAAGTACGGCCATTATTGCACCAGACTGGAGAGAGGAGAAGACAAAAGAGCCGCTTAAAAAAAAAATTGATCCATGTTGTCAATAATTAGACAGCAAAATAACCAATTCTAGCAATGAAAATTATCCTGTTTCCACACAGCACCAAAAGAATGCAGATTGGGTGCATGCCCAAAGCCTTCCCATGGCCAAAAAGCTTTTGAAGTAGATACCAGCGTATTTTTACTCAGATGGATTCTCTTCCAGGAAGGGCTGTGGAGGCTCAGTGGTTGTGCTCATTCAAAACTGAGATTGACAAGTTTTTGGACATTATGGGATTGAAAGGACATTTCTGAAAATGTTGCTTGGTTAGGATATCAGCCATTATCTCAATGAATCGTGGATCAAGAATGAAAGGAAGATAGCTTACGTCTGCTATGAAATCTTATGCTCTCAAACAGAGATTGGGAATGACAGCGACCCAACTAACGTAAAGTACTCATTTAGCACCCTAGTCATATTCCCAGTCTCCTTGGGTAGTGTTTAGGGCAATTCATGATCTAACTATTCTTAATGCTTACCATATCTTCTGAGAATGATAGCTAACTTCTCATTGCAATTCAAATTAATGTGGCCATCCACTAGAGTGTGAATCTGCTGAACTACAGGTGATGGTGGGATAGATACAGTGGTACAGTTAAGGGTAATGGTGAGCGGTAGATACTGCATTTGATCTGACGCAGGCTCTTCATCCTGAAATATTAACTCTGTTTCTCTTCCCACATTTGTGGCTTGACCTGCTGAGTATTTACATCATTTTATGTTTTGTTTATATTTCCAGCATCGGCAGTTCTTTGATTTTGACAAATTTATTTGATCTGTTTGTTAGTAGCCTATTTGAAGGAGTTTTAAACTTGGGAGTGGAGGGAGGCAATCAACTCCTGAAAGCGTATGGATTTGACAAATGGTCTGAGAAAGTGCAAGTCCAAGACACTTTACTGTGAGATAATGCCAACCACACCATGCACAACTTGGATTGTTCCACTGCTGGACTGATCAAAACAAGTGGAGTCAGCCCACCAACTCAAGTCAAGGGTATGGGGTTTATTATTTCCCAAACTACACTCCACTGCTGATTTCCTCTCAAAGTCCAGTGTGTGAAACTCCATTTGTTTGTATGGAGAAGAATGGTTTAGAGACACCAAGATAATTTTAAGGTAATTTTTATTTTTCATTAACTAAGTTTACTTAAGTGATGTGCTTAATTTTTATTTTTCCAAACAAATTTTATTTTACTCAATATCAATTTAATTTTTTTTAATAATTTGATTCATTTTAATAGTCTCTGAATGTCAAAAACATCTAAAAACGTTCATGTTTTGTTTTAACATTTGACAGCTAAGCTAGGGAACATGGCTGAGCCACTGTCAAAAACATTTTCAGTATTTCTGTGGGCAGAATGCATCCAGCACCATCCAGTGGTGTGACTTATGCAGCACCCTTATAACAAGGACAAGGACAACCTGACATGAAAATGTTTGCTGGGAGATCTGCTCAAGACATGAATGGACTTAGCAGATAGATCAATCACTCTTGCTGCTGATTCACTCCTACTAGAAATTTTTACACCATTGTCTAAGAACAACAAAATATGATTGCACAAGAAAAATAGTCTGAATCATTGGATATTTTATGACACCAAGCAGACTGTTGGCCATAACTGTATCTGGAGTACAGCACACATTTGAAGTCTCACATGAAGCTGGAAGAGGTACAAACAAAATCAACAAGTTTAATAAGGGGACTGGCAAAAACATGCTACATCTTCATGGAACTGGAACATTAGAGACATTAAACCAAGGGGAGGGGGAGGATAACATAGTTAATGTAATCAGATTAATAAGTAAGGAATCAGTCAGGTCTAGTTAATTTGCCAGATAGATAAACAATGGGTGTGGCTAGAAAACAGTGGAAACAACTAAAGTAACTTGCAGGACATATGAAAGCTTTACTTCTATGACAGTTGTGTTTTTTTCTCAAATGAGTTCACCAAAGAAAGCTGCAGAGGCAGAAGGTTCAATTGTTCATAGTCAAACTGCACAAATATCTTGACAAGCAACAAATTGTTGAGTAATAGAAATTAACAAGACACTCACAGCTCCAAGTGATGCTCCCAATCGACCAGTGGCTGTTTTATATAAATAACTAGTAAATGTAGAAATAACCCCTAGAAAGGCAAACGGGACATAAAGCAATGAACATATTCACCAGCTAATATACAGAGAATGTCAGTTAAGTAAGAAAGGAAAAGGATATCGGAACAAACTGGACAAGGGAAAATATCAGGGCAGAAGCTGAGAGTGATAAAGATTTTACAACAGTAACTTAGCCCTTCTTCCAATTCAGTGAATAAATGATATGGAGATGAGTTACAAGACAAAAATCACAATTTCACTGCAGTACTTTGAATCCCAGGCAGGATAGTAACAGTGAAGCCAAAGCCTCTCATTAATCCCAATTGTTTGACTGCCATTGACTTAAACATCACTACTTTCCTTTCAAGGATCTGCCACTATGTAGTTCTAAATAACTTGCCAATACTGTATATGTTATCACATATTATCTTCTCATATTCCTCTATTATAGTTTATGACTTCTAATCCTGCCCCATTCCCAATGACTGGACCTTCTATCTCTCCCACATGCTTCATTTCACCTCTATTAGCTCCACCTCAAGACCTTCAGATCTATTGATATGCCCTCAAGCTCAAAGTCTTCCTGATCTGTGTCAAGAATTTGATTTAACTTTAGATCCAAACATTTTATACTCTTAATCCAAAGCATAGACCTAGCTCTCATTTCCTGGGAGGCTTTTCTAGTGTCTTACTTTCCTGAACAGGATGCAAGTAAAATCCAACAGGCAGCCTTGGTCTCTTTCAATATTATCTTTACTCTGCTAAATTTTTCTTAAGATCTAAATACGGTGTTGTACATATTCTCCCACCTTCCTGTCTAATCTGACAGAAGAGTCTTCAGGTGCTGGAATCTGGAGCAACAAAGTGACGGTATCTAATCTGACGGTGGAAATAAAAATGTATCTCCTAACCCAATACATTTTTTACACAAGGCCTAACAATGTTACTTATAAAATTATAAATTATACAGATGGAATATAATTTAAAAAATTTCCACTGTTTGGAAGTGTGCTACCTGCTGACAGGTAAACGGCCATGAACTGCTCCTGTCCAAGAAGTGATACGATGCTGGAGGAGAAACTCCATAACACGTACATGTTTGCTGCCATGTGAAAGAATGAGTAGTGGCTGAATGTTGACAAGACCATTGGTAGGCACAGGGTTTCTGAAAGCAAGAAATAAAACTCCACATGAGTTGCCATCCTGTGTAATGACAGTCCATCCACAAATCATCCAGAACACCATGGCCTCTGGAATTGAATATAAAAAGGACTGGGGTGATACCATTTCGTAGAAAGAATGAGAGATAGTAGATGTTAAGTGTTTTCATCATAAAAGTAGAGCAAGGGGAGGGGAATCTAGGGGTGTTTATGTACAAATATCTGAAGGTGGCAGTTCAAGTTAACCAGACAGTACATAGGGTATCTGGTCTGCATTGGGGGGGGGTGCACAGAATAAGTCAGGAAGTTCCATTGTATTATTATAAAACACAGTTCAAATCCAGCTAAACTATTCAGTTCAACTCTTGGCACTATACCTCACAAAGTACATGAAAGCTTTGGAGAAAAGTTTCATTAAATAGTTCCAGGAATGGAGAGATAAAGCTGTGGCTGTTTTTCTTGGAGCAGAAAACTCAAGAGGAAATTACAGATAGAACATTAGAAGAGATTTGTATAAAATCATAAACTATTTAGTTAAATAAATAAAGAGAAAGCAATTTTCCATTAGCTGAGGCATAATTAATCAAGGTCTGCAAATTTAAGATGATCAGCAAGAACTAGAGGAGAGATGGGTAAAACAAAATTGTGCAATCAGTGTTAGCATTTAGAAGGTACTAACTTTAGAAGGTGCAGTGAACTCAGATTCAATGGTGACCTTCTAAAGGTAACAGCATAAACATTTGGAGAAAACAAAATCAAAGGGAAATGCAGGAGGAGGAGGAGAGCAAGATTAAATTGATTACTCTTCAAAATAGCCAGCACAGACTCAATATGCCAAATAGCCTTCTATTGTGGACAATTCAGATACGCACTAAACAAAGTCAGGGCTTGCCTATTCAAATGTGTGAGATTTTAATAGTGTGTTGTCTTAATTATACCATAAAACTTCTTTGGCACTGAATTAACACAATTATTTTCCTAACTTTGAATTATTGCTAGGAATTGTAAAAATATAACTTTTAAAAATTGCTCATCTGTGATAGGCATCATTATTCTCTCTCTCCTTGGACACTGATATGAAAGTACACAATAAATCAAATTAGTTCCACCAAATGGAAAGAAAATCAATGAAACCAGGAGCTGATACCTGAACCTACTGTATAGTTGCTATAGAGGACATACAGCACCATGATTGAATTCTAGCATTTTAAATGTAAGTTTGTATATATTAATAGAACATCAAAGTCTAAGGACCTAGTACAAGCACTCAAGACTCCCAGGTTAGCTGCAGAAGAGAGAATAAAATGCTTGCACATCTACCCTTCAAGTACTTCTGATCAGACAGAATATTAAACTAATCTATTAACCTCCCTCAACCTACTCCCAATTCAGATAAAGGAAAGGTTAGACAATAAAGCTCCTTTTAATCTCCCCTCAAATACTCCCAGGACAGTTAAACGTGGGTTAGATACACAGTAAAGCCCTTTTACGCTGCCCTATTAAACACTTACAGGTCAGATCCAAAGTAAAGCTCCTGCAGATCTGATGGCATCAAATGCCACTAGATTAGGTATAGCAAAGGCACAATACGTATTTCTTCAAGTCAAAATGCCATAATTAACCATCTCTAATGAGTGGGAATTTGCTTAAAATTGCTTCAGATTTGTAATGTATGGCCAGGAGTAAGAGATAATAATCACTACAGTTAAAGCTGGATCTGTTTGTCTATCCCTTCATCCTATTAGAATTTTCAGCATTATATATTTAGGTACAATATAAAAGTATCTGACTGAAATGCATATTTTAAAGCTACAAAGAGAAGTTCAAAACCTGCAAGGGATCTGGGAAGGAAGCTTGGACAGCACACAGAAAATTCTGATTAACCCACATGAATATAAACTAAAAACCCTGAAGACAATTTGTCACACTTACTGGAAGCAGGATTTGAGGTGAAGTACCTGACCATAGTCCATTGCATTGAGGGAATTCTCCACAAACAGAACACTAATGCGTTGACTGCTATAATCCCTACAAAAGAACAGAATCACTTAATGCTCTGAAATTAATTAGTTGATGAGTGTAACAAATAGTAAACAGAATCTGAGGTTTGGTTCTAGTTTTAACATTTTCCACAAAATATGAGGTAGCTGGAAGGAAATGGGTACTTTTCAGGAACTTAGGACTCCATTCCCAAGCTTTTGCAACCTCCATTTGACATTTTATAAGAGTGCATCAGACAAGAAACAAACTAAAGTACAAACACAAAGGACTAAAATAATAATAATTATTAAATACAGAACCATCTGAAAGGAGTTAGGTTTTTCCTCTAGGTTAATGCTTGTTTCCATGCAAACAAAGGCAAAAAGTTTTCTCATTCAATGAATTCTAGGACTCATTTGGAAATTTTTGCTGTACTTCTGGCATCAGTTATACCAGGTCTACCTGTCCAAGTGCATGTAGCAGTACTGCAGCAAGGTACAACGGCATTGTGCACTGAATTTTGCATTATAGTTGTTTCTGTAGCACAAGTATCACATGCACATCCAAACTGAACAGGCATCCTATACTACAGGAAGCACTGCAAATGATGCCAGGGATGGTCAGTGATTAAATCTGCAACAGTCAGCTCAACTGATGGAAAGATATACGTGTATTGTTACATTCAGTAACAAAGCAATCAATTGGTGAAGCCAAAGCATGAGCTAAATTAGTGCCAGAGTGATAAAGTTACAAAAGACAGTAAAAACAATGGATGTCAGGGTGACTAAGCAGCATATTCACAACAGGAGGTGCATCACACAGTGACTGAACTGACATGCGGGACTGATAGAACCACAACAATGACAGGACCACAACACAATGAATGACAGGGACCTGGGGAGTGCTATAGAGAGACTTAGTACAAGTACATAGTTCCCTGAAAGTGTTGATTCAGTAGAAAGGGTAGTGAAGAAGGCATATTGACATGCTTGCCTTCATCAGACAGGAAACTGAATACAAGAGTTGGGACATCATGCACAAGATGTTGTTGAGACCATATCTGGAATATTGTGTGCAATTCTGGTCACCATACCATAAGAAGAATATGATTAAATTAGACTGGGTGTAGAAAAGATTCGCAGGGATGTTTCCAGGAATGGAGGACTTTAGTTATAAGGAGAGACTGGATAGGCAAGGACTGTTTTCCCTGGAGCGAAGAAGGCTGAGGTGGTGACCTTATAGAGGTTTATAAAATCATGAGGGGCACAGATAAGGTAGATGGTCACAATCTTTTTCTCAGGGTAGGGGAGTCTAAAGCATAGGTTTAAGGAGAGAGGGGAAAAATTTATAGGGACCCAAGGGGCAAGTTTTTCTCACAGAGGGTGGTGTGTATATGGAACGAGTGGCCAGGGGAAGTGGTAGAAGCCAGTACAATTAGAACATTTAAAAGATAATTGGACAGATTCATGGACGGAAAAGGTTTAGAGGGATACGGACCAAATGCAGGCAAATGGGACTAGCTCAGGAAGGCACCTTGGTTGGCATGAACAAGTTGGGTCAAAGAGCCTGTTTCTGTGCTATATAATTCTATGACTTAATGAATGAGTACATTTGACAAGTCACATCTGAAGGATTACCAGCATGCCTATGCTCTCTACAGTTGTTTAATGGCCCAGTTTGTGTGTTTCCAACATTTTAAGCTAGTCACTGCTCTGTAACCTGTTACATGTTTAGGGTGCTCAAGGAAAGCATTAAGACTCAGTTTAAATATGGTGTATACTCCATTGTGAATGCAAATGTGTCTGTATTGGATTACTTCCAGCCTTGTAAAGGAGAAAATACACACTATATTTAAATCTACTACCAATGGCATTTCTGGATGGAGACTTACTTAGTTAAAGCACAGAGAACAGGAAGACCTCAGGGCTCCTGTTCAATCAACATTAAATAAATTGGGGTCAGCAAGGCTCCATCACAAGGGTTCACCAATAAGCTGTTGCCAACTTGAAGACAGAGCAAAGAACCACAAGAACAAAGTTGCATTAGTTATCTGATGAATAGGAGAAATTAAACCAAACAGGAGTGAATCTCAGGAAAAACCAGTGTTAAACAAGATGGTGTCAGTGCCCCAACACTTTGCTCAATCATGTTGCACCTCACTTCCAATATATGTACTTGCTGTTGAACTGGAGCAAATATTCAGAACTAATGGGAAATTGTTCAAACGATGGCAACTAGGCTCCAGGACCAAGGACACCCAACCCTCAGTAATGATGCTGCACTACAAAGACAATGCTTATGTTTTCTACAAGCCCAGAGACCAAGCTCCAAGACATTTTTGACTCATTCGCCATAGCATGTGAAAGAAAAAGCCTCACACTCAATACCCACAACCCCTGCTGCACCACACTATACTTCAACAATAAAGATTCATGGCAAAACCCTGAAAGCGTGGACCATTTCTTATATCTCAGAAACCACCTCTCAGAAAGGCAGACATTGATGATTAAGTTTTACATCATCTTCAATGTGCAAACAAGCCTTTGGTAGATTGAGGAAAAAAATATATGAAGATCAAGATCTCAGACCTGGCACAAAGCTAATGGTCTTCTAGGAAGCAGTGATCCTGCCCTCCTACATGCTTCTGAGATCTACAGCAGACTTCTCAAGACGCTGGAAAAATATTACTGGAAGGATTAGCGTACTGTCAGCATCCTCTCCTTGACCAACATTCCCCCTCTATCCACATGGCCTGCCCACATAGTTTACATGCCACCACCAGACTGCTGAAACAGACATCCTATTTTAAGCTCCACCAAGGGAAAAGATTATTAAGTGGGGAAGAAGAAGACTTAAGGATATATACAAAACTTCCTTGAAGAAATGCAACATCCCCACTGGCTCCTGGAAACCCCTGGCCCACAACCACTCTAAGTGAGAAGATGCTTTCAGGATGAAATTGGAAACCTCAAAGCCATGCATCAGGAGCACACAAAGCCCTGCGTCAGTGGTGCAAGGACTGCCCCACTTCACAAACTATCAACCTATCTAGTTGAGTACCTCCTGTCCCCTGTTTGATAAGAGTCTGTGGTTCCCACATTGGCTTTATTAGCCACCTCAGAAGCTACAAAACCAGAGTGGAAAAAAGTGTAAGGAGTTTGTACGTTCTCCCCGTGTCTGTGGTTTCCTCCGGGTGTTCCGGTTTCCTCCCACGTTCCAAAGACATACAGGTTAGGAAGTTGTGGGCATGCTATGTTGGCGCCGGAAGCGTGGCAACACTTGCAGGCTGCCCCCAGAACACTACGCAAAAAAATGCATTTCACTGTGTGTTTCGATGTACATGTGACTAATAAAGATCTTATCTTATCATCCAGGATCTCAAGAGACTGCCTTTCACAGGTCAGGTAATGGATGAGGGTGGGGAAAGGAAAGAAAATGAATTTAGGGGAAAATATGTCCATAGTACGAAAAGAACAGGCTAACGCTCCACACTTTGTGGCTAGGCTGGAATTACAACTTACGAAGAAATGTCAGATTGAAAAAAAATTAAAAGGTTCTCTTTAAATTAATCTACAAGATTAGTGTTTTGACAAAGACCAACACAGGTTGCACAGTAGTTTCAATCACAACAGGTGAGCCTACAAAATCTGGACCCAAGGTTTCTCAGTTCACCTTCTCTCAACGTGGTAAAGTTCTCTGGGTTCTTGAAATACATCATCCACACCAATCTGCAGTGATGTGAATCATATCAGCAAAAACACCGACACCAAGAGGTATACTGCATAAGAAAGGGGCAGTGTGCACCCAGGAGAGGGTGAATAGCTGCCACTTCTAGGAAAATGAGGCAGATGTGCCAGAGGTGGAAGCAGATATAAGGCAGTGCCATAACGGTGAGTACAGTCAAGGCAGAGAGCTAAGAAAAGGGAGCATAACACTAAGTTTGGGAAGGATAAGACTTTACAGCATGGAAACTATGGGAATGCTCAAAATGAACAGAGAATTAAACTCAACTAGAGAGGACTCCTGCTGTTTCTGAGGTATTGCTGTTCAAATGTACAAAGAATACCAGAGAGCATCACAATACCCAAGCTCAACGGCAGGAATTTTGACTTAGGCCACTATGTCTGATGAGCTGATATTTCTTCCTTTTAAAATTAAGATTAGGGCAGGAAACGGAAGGGAAATAAGGAATGTTGATGAACAGAGACTTAGAAATCCAAGTCCATAGTTCCCTGAAAGTGGCAACACAGGTTGATAGGGTGTGAAGAAGGCATATGGCATGTTTGCCTTCATAGGTCAGGGTATAGAATACAACAGTTGGGATGTTGTGTTGCAACTGTACAAACCACCAGTTATGCTGCACTTGGAACATTGTTTGCAGTTCTGGCCACCACATTTTAGGAAGGATGTGATTGTGCTGGAGAGGGTGCAGGAGAGATTCAGGAGATTCACCAGGATGTTTTCTGGATTGGAAGACTTTAGTTATAAGGAGAGATTGAACAAGCTGGGCTTGTTTTCCCTGAGCAAAGGAAGCTGAAGGATGAACTGATAGAGGTAAATAAAATTATGAGACATAGATACAGTAGATATTTAGAATCTTTTTTCCCCATGGTTGGGGTATCAAGAACAAGAGGGCATAGGCTTAAGGTGAGAGGTAGGAGTTTTAAAGGGGACATTAGGAGTAATTTATTTTTTTTTTACACAGAGAGTGGTTGATATTTGGAATATCCTGCCAGAGGAAGTGGTGGAATCAGATACATTTACTATGTTTGAGAGGCATTTGGACAGACACCTAAATAGGCAAGGCATAAGGAAATAAGATTAGAGTAGTTGAGCAAAGAGGTTGGCATGGACGTGGTGGACCAAGGGGCCTGTACAACTCTATGAAAGATGTGCAAAAGGCAGCCAAATAGATACTGTCACCCAAATTAAAATCACCCCCAAACGTTTCTAATGGTGCAAATCTTGCTGGCTCTAACCCACCACCCAGAATCACTTGTTTCTCTGCACGCTCAAATCAAGCAACAAGGTATCAGCAGGAACAAGACCTCAGGTGGCACAATTCAAGAGGCATTAGCCCCAATTCCTGACAGGCTTTGACAGAAGGCAAAACTGGGGTGGGGTTTTGACTTCTGTCATTCATAAACATTTAAAAGACATTAAAGTTGAAGCAAACGATCTTTAAAAGAATAATTAAAACACTTAGAAATAATTAAAAACATTACACTAAAGTAAAATAGATTTTAAAAAATATACTTAACATCTCCTTTGCCTCCTAATCTTCATGCCCAGAATTCCCACTTAAATCAATAAAGCCTCCAATCCTACCTGGCATAAGATCTCAGTACAGACTCTCCAAAATAACGCCTGGGAATCCCAGCAAGATTTGCTATGCTGTTGGATTCCTGCTACCCCCAAAAGAACATAGAAATAGATGTCCATTATGTCTCATCAGCACATGCACAGAAGTCCAAAACTGGGACTTTAAAGGATAAAGTCAGGCCCATTATGATACATCTGTCCTATTAAATGAAACGGCTGGATGACAGTTTTGGATCATAGAGCACCACCTTGTGGTAGCAATAACACAGGATATGGTGATGTAATTTTCTATCATTCTCCAGATACCATGCTACAACAGCAACTAAATTTCATCATAATGCAATGAGAAGGCAGGACAACAGACATTAAGCTGAAAAGGGGGAAATCACCAATACTCTAAAACAAAACTGCCAGTTGACTTTTGTACTTAAGTTAGAAACATCTTTTTAGAGCAATCTTATTCTGTTCTTCCAAAATCCTTGACTTAAAGGGATACTATCATGCATGACTGGAATTCTAAAGAAACTGGAACAAAATTTCAAATGGTGCTGTTATAAGATGTATACAGAGGAAGGAAAACTCTTGAAGCATGTTTCGGTATCTTTGCTCAGATGGCTGAAGTGGACAGCTGTCCTGAGATAGAAAACTACCTCCTCAATATTCAACACTCTCTTGACCTTTCCATGTGCATCCAATGCATTTAACACAAACCTGTAACGGTCCGTTGCCCCTCAGTAAGACTGTTCCACCATAGGTTTACCTGAAACACATTAAGAATTGCTTCTGAAATAAATGCGAGCATACAAATTTCATTATTCCCATCCCTCTAACAGCACATCCTCCTGTAAAAGCTCATTTATCTAATACTCCAACTCATTCTTCAAATCCCTTTCCTCTCACTCAAAGCTCATTCTTGTAGCCCAACAGTCTCCAAGTACCTATTCATTCTGTAATATCCTAACCTGCTCAAAGTTCATTTCACTTGCACCTCAATTTTTCCAAAGCTCACCACCACTATTGCAACTTGTCTCAAAGGCCATTCTACTCACAAACTAACTCTCCAATCAAACCTCAACAGGACTTGTATCCTGGCTCTCCTAGTGGATCTCACTGTACTCTGACAATAAGTCTCTCATCGAACTTTATCCCGAGACCTAAATTTCTCAAAGCTCTTTACACCTGTAACCACTGCTCCTATCAAAGCTCACCCTTTCTCTCCTTTAACTCTCCCATTAAAACATACTGTACACACTGACATTCCTTTAATACTGAAAATATTCCAAGTTACTTTATACATAAATAAGTTAAACGTGGGCATAAATCCAAAGGAAATACAAGAAATTAAATTTAGAAAGATTTATTCCTCAATAATATTTTCTTTAATTCCCGTTTTTTTTTAAATCATATTAAATGTTACTTATTTTGTAAACAAATCCCTCTCTCCACTGTCACCCTCTTTCAACTGAAAGCATACAGAAAACAGCTGGTTTACATCTTGTACTGAAAAATAAAGTCTGCAGATACTGGAAATAAAAACAGAAAATGCTGGAAAAACTCAGCAAGTCAAGCAGCATCTGTAGAATGACCAACAGTTAACATTTCAGGTCGAAGTTCAGGTTCTGATGAAGGATCTTTGATCTGAAATGTTAACTGTTTCTCTTTCCATAGATGCTGTCTGAACTGCTGAGTTTTTCTAGCATTTTCTAATTTTATTTCATCTTATACTGGTATGCTGTAGCATCACAGTAATCAATTTCTATTTTAACTTCTAAATGTGACAACTCCAGTGAAATATTCCACTGAGATAATGACCCTAACAAGACTCACATTTTTCAGCATTGTCAGTTGTATATTTGATAGTGGTAACTCTCATTCTGAATTTACTTCAACTTGGAGCATAATTACTCCTGTTTTCCTTTTCAAAATATGTCACCTCATACCTACCTATATTGCATTCTACCTGCCATTGTTCAGCCCACAGCACCATTTTAGCCAGGTCCCTCTGTAATTCCCTTTCACATTAAGAGAATCAATTATATCTCCTATTTTGGTATTTGCAAATTTTTACACTGTCCCTGGTCGTTCCATATCCAAATAATTCATATGCGCAGTTTAGTGATAAGCAGACTACGTCAGGAAGAGAAAGCTTAAAGATATTGCTTCGGCAAAAAAAAAGTTCATCATGTAAAAATGGTAAAAAGCTATTTACCACAAGGCCATAAATGGTTAAGAGATTTTCTTCCCTCAGTGAGGAGGCATTCATAACCCAAAATAAAAGGGGTTCATAGTTGCAAGTGGGCTTGCCAAGGTTCAAAACATTTTGAAAAGGCAAACAAAATGTGTGGGGCGAGGGGGAGAGAGGTTTAAAATTAAAGGATGATAGAATGACAGTAGTCAGTTGTGATTTAAGTTCTGGGGTTCAGGAATCAGTTTGGGCAGATAACAGCAGTGGCTGTAGTTTACATCTTTAAACTGTTACTACATCAAAGGATATAGCATCGACCAAAAAATAACAAGCATAACGCAGTAATTGGAGGACATGCTTGCCTTCATCAAAGAGTATTAGCTAATGAGAGGTTGGGAAAAGCTTGGTTTATTTTCTCTGGAGCATTGGAAGCTGAGGAGTGACCTGATAGAAGTATATAAAATTACGAGAGGCATAGACAGGGTATACGTAGCAATACGTGGCAAGTTTTTGTTTTAAACATAGAATGTTAGGTGCTTGGAACGTGCTGCCATGGAAGTGGTGAAAGCAGATAAGAGGCATTTAGATATGCACACAAACAGGCTGGGAAATGAGGGATATAGACCAGACGCAGGCAGATGGGATTAGTTTAATTTAGCATCATGGTTGGCACAGACATCATGGTCCAAAGAGCCTGTTCCTGTGCTGTATTGTTCTACGTTCTGAGATTAATTTTCATAAAACTGAACAAATCATAACAGCAAGAATAATCTAGTAGATATTTATAGAATCCATTTAACAGCTTCCTTGAACAATATCTAGAATCACCAACTAGGGAATTGGCTATTTTAGACCTGTTCTTGGGTACTGATTAATATTCTAATTAGTATTCTCATAGTCAAGGAGTAATTTAAAAATAATGGATGACAAAAGTAGTGGTAAAAAGGAAAGAACTGAACCTGAAAATCAACAAGTTGAAAACTAAACCAGCAAGAAGTAAGCACAAAATGAAAGGTAAATGTGAATTCCTCTGTGACTGAAATAGAAAATAATGTGATGAAAATAAAAAAATTGCTGAGATATTAAACAAATCTTGCATCTCTCTTATAGCAGAGGGCAGAAAAGCATTCTATATGTAGCTGGGAATTAACAAGCTAATAAGACTAAGGAAATCAAAATAATTAACCAGTAATTCTTTACTGGTTAATTATTTTAAGTACCAGAAAAACTAGTAAGATTAGGAAAAAACTTGATTCTTCACCTCATGCCTGCATCTACACTTGCAAAGGTAGAGGCTTGAGAGGAAGTGGATGATTTGATTGGGATGTACCAAAATGTAGTACCATTAGATTCTACGAGCATTTACGAGAATGTTGCCAGGACACAAGGTTTTGAGTGATAGGGAGTGGTTGGGCAGGCTAGGACTTTATTCCTTGGAATGTAGGAACCTGAGGGTGACCTTATAGAGGTGTATAAAATCATGAGGGGCACAGATAGGGTGAATGCACAAAGTCTTTTTGCCAGGGAAAGGGAACCAAAAACTAGAGGGCATGGGTTTAAGGTGAGAGGTGAAAGATTTGAAAGGGACCCGAGGAGCAACTTCTTCATGCAGAGGCTAGTGCATACATAGAACAAGCTTCAGATAAAAGTAGTCGAGGCAATTAAAATAACAACATTAAAAGACATTTGGATAAGTACATGGATAGGAAACGTTTAGAAGGATATTGGCCAAACATAGGCAAATGGGAATGATTTAGCTGGGCACCTTGGTCAGCATGGACGAGTTGAACCGAAGGGCCTGTTTCCATGCTGTTAAATGAGATAAGAACTTGTTGGGTTAGGGGCAGTATTTTATCATGCGCTGATGACGAGACAGAAACAGTGTATAATAAATGGATCATTTTCAAATTAGCAGACTATAATTAGTGACATACTGCAAGGATCAGTGTTTGGACCTCAGTTATTTACAAACAATTTAAATGATGAGATTGAACATATAATATCAAAGTCTGTTGACTGTATAAAGCTGCGGCTAATTATTTGCCAGTGGACAAGAAGGTGCCAATGGAGTAGTAATATAGGTAGATGGGAAGTTACTCACTTTGGTACGAATTATAGAAAAATAAAGGATTTTTTAAGTGAAGAACAACTAATAATTGTTCACAAAACTTTACATTTAAAACACAAAGTTAGTATGCAAGTTCATTTCAAATTAGTATCTGCAGTCAATTAGAAAGGCACATGGCATGTTGATCTTTATTGTAAATTGATTATAATACAATAAAAAGATCAGAATCAAATTTATTATCACTGACATATGTGAAATTTGCAGCAATACAGTGCAAAGACAAAAATCTATAAATTACAAAATAAGTGGTGCAAGACAAAAGGAATAATGATGTAGTATTCATGGGTTCATGGATCATTCAGAAATCCGATGGCAGAGGGGACGAAGCTATTCCTAAATCATCAAGAGTGGGTCTTCAGACTCCTGTACCTTCTCCCTGATGGTAGTAATGAGAAGAGGGCATGTCCCGGATGGTAATGATGGATGGTGCCTTCTTGAGGGACTGTCTCTGAAGATGTCATCGATGGTGGGAAGGGTGCTAGAACTGTTATGTTGAAAGCATACCTGGAGCACAATTCTTCAGGCAGGATATATTTGCCTTTTCTAGATCCCTAGGAATAAGAGGGCTATGAAGACTGAGTAGAATGGGTCTATGCTCTCTGGAGTTCTAAAAGAGAGGAGTCTGAAGGACATGTTAACATGTTGCACCCTTTGGCTAAAGAGTCTGAAACTACAGTGCACAATCTCAGGAAAAGAGGTTGGACATTTATGACTAAGGTTACTTAGTGAGTTGTGCACCTTTAACTCACAAGATTGTGGATGTTTTATCATTGAGTTCATTCAAGGTTGAGCTTGATAAATTTTTGGAATCTGAGGAATCAAGATATATGTGTGTGTGTGTGTGTGTGTGTGTGTGTGTGTGTGTGTGTGTGTGTGTGTGTGTGTGTGTGTGTGTGTGTGTGTGTGTGTGTGTGTGTGTGTGTGTGTGTGTGTGTGTGTGTGTGTGTGTGTGTGTGTGTATAAATATATAGACAGACACACATACATACATACATACACAGTGGCATGCAAAAGTTTGGGCACCCCAGTCAAAATTTCTGTTACTGTGAATAGTTAAGTGAGTAGAAGATGAACTGATCTCTAAAAGTCATAAAGTTAAAGATGAAACATTCTTTTCAACAATTTAAGCAAGATTAGTGTATTACTTTTGTACAATTTTAGAGTGAAAAAAAGGAAAGGAGGACCATGCAAATATTTGGGCACCCCAAGAGATTTGAGCTCTCAAATAACTTTTACCAAAGTCTCAGACCTTCATTAGCTTGTTCACAGTCATTGTTAGGAAAGGCCAGGTGATGCAAATTTCAAAGCTTTATAAATACCCTGACTCCTCAAACTTTGTCCCAACAATCAGCAGCCATGGGCTCCTCTAAGCAGCTGCCTAGCACTATGAAAATTAAAAGAAATGATGCTCACAAAGCAGTAGAAGCCTATAAGAAGATAGCAAAGTATTTTCAGGTAGCCGTTTCCTCAGTTCGTAATTTAATAAAGAAATGGCAGTTAACAGGAACGGCGGAGGTCAAGTTGAGGTCTGGAAGACCAAGAAAACTTTCCGAGAGAACTGCTCGTAGGTTTGACTGCAAAAGACCTTCAGGAAGACTTAGACTCTGGAGTGGTGGTGCACTGTGCTACTATGCAGCAACACCTGCACAAGTAAGACCTTCATGGAAGAGTCATCAGAACAAAACCTTTCCTGCGTCCTCACCACAAAATTCAGCGTCAGAAGTTTGCAAAGGAACATCTAAACAAGCCTGATGCACTTTGGCAACAAGTCCTGTGGACTGATGAAGTTAAAATAGAACTTTTTGGCGCAATGAGCAAAGGTATGTTTGGAGAAAAAAGGGTGCATAATTTCATGAAAAGAACACCTCTCCAACTGTTAAGCATGGGGGTGGATCGATCATGCTTTGGGCTTGTGTTGCAGCCAGCGGCACGGGGAACATTTCACTGGTAGAGGGAAGAATGAATTCAATTAGGTACCAGCAAATTCTGGAAGCAAACATCACATCGTCTACATAAAAAAAAAGCTGAAGGTGAAAAAAGGATGGCTTCTATAACAGGATAACGATCCTAAAAACACCTCAAAATCCACAATGGACTACCTCAAGAGGCACGAGCTGAAGGTTTTGCCATGGCCCTCACTGTCCCCCAACCTAAACATCATCAAAAACCGGTGGCCAAATGGAAGAACAAACTTGGGGAGACACAAGGCTTTCTCCTGCTCTAATGTTCACTATGGAAGACTGTGCCGTCAGTACCAAGACCCCAACTTCTAGAATTCCTTCTCTAAACTTATCCATACCCCTTTCTTGGTCCAAGAAGTTTCTTAGATTTGACTTCAATCTGCCCTATAATCTCTTCATATGGCCCATCGCCAGAATTTGTTTGATAATTTTGCTATGAAGTGCCTTGCAACATTAGGTGCTACAAAAATATTTGTTGCTATTTTTGTTTAAATTAATTCATGGGACATGAGCATTGCTGACAGAGCCTACATTTACTGCTCATCTTGAACAATTCATAACTGAGTGGCTTTCTTAGCGGTTTTACAGTGCAGGTAAATGGCACCTATATTGATACAAATCTGAGGTTACATAATAGGCAGATTGCAGAAGAGTATTAGGTTTCCTTCCTTAAAGTAAATCAGCTGGATTTTTGCAACCAGGAAGCATTCTAGGACTAGCATTTGATTCCAGATTTAATTAATTAACAAACTCTCCCTCTTTCATATGATTATAATTTCCTATGCATATTTATTTAAATACATAGACTGAAAACATGAACAGAATTATGTGAAGCTCCCCAACTCTTTGAACATATCCAAGAAATAAAATATAAGTAAATATTGATTAATAGCTTATAATTTAAAAGAAGCTGAAAAAAATAAGACTGCATGCAGTGAACATTTCAAGAATCATTTACCTGCTTCCTGATGTCTCCTGCTTTAGGTGGTTGATGTTTTTCTAACCAATCCAATCGCAGGTCGTTGAAGTAACTTTGAACTCTGGATTTGAGGGTTTCATACTGCCAAATGGCTGCCACTCCAAATGTGGTACCTGTGAACTATATAAACTAGTGCTCAGTGTCCATCTGAAAACTGAGTTTTATATATAGCATTACTAATATTTAAGCAAGTCTCGTCTCCCATTTGGTGTAATGTTGATAATATCCATGAAATGATATTATCTACTGGGCAATTCACCATGCACATGAAACTAGGCAAGAGGGAAAATAATATAGACAAGCAAATTTCTACATAATCTACAGATACAGAGGAACTTTTGTGTGTGTGTGTGTGTGTGTGTGTGTGTGTGTGTGTGTGTGTGTGTGTGTGTGTGTGTGTGTTTGCGCGCACATAATCTTCGAAAGTGATAGTGCTTGTTGAGAGAGTGCTCAATACATCTGCAAATCAGTAAACTTAATCCTTCATACCCAAATCTAAGGCAATAATATATTTCAAAAAAAGCAGTGTTACCACCACTGGCCCCGGGGGAACAACAATGTATGAATTCTCAAACTACCTTAAACTGCTTCCTGCCTTTCAGCAAACCTTCTATCAACGCTGCTGCTGACCTTTATATACTACACGTCAAAGATCAGCAAGGTCTGCACTGACAACAATTCAAGGACCAGAAAAAAAATTTAAAATTTTGAGCAAAAGATGCAAGGGTACCTGACAGGAAACAAAAACTTCTATTTACAAGAGAGTAACTATAATTCGGAACTCATTGTCTGTAGGGCTAATAGAAACAGAATAAAACTGACTGGATTGATCTACCAGGAGACCATATAGACTCAAGGTCAAAAAATGTCTCCATGTTTGGCTGCCTACAGAAATTCATCTATTTTAGGTTTGCTCCACGATGTCATGCAAACTATGATACTAACTAATGGGTCTACAACAGAGCCAATCTCAGCTAAACCCAGTGTCAAATAAAGACATGTCATTGCCCTGATACTTTTTCCAACCTTTTTCCCACAACTCTGCATCTAACTTCTAACAAATTTCCCATGGGAGAGGAGCTAATCTTCAGAACGAATGGGGAAACCATCTAAGCATTTGCCGATTTGTTCACAAAAGCATTTGAGAGGGTGGGTCTTTACTCAACATTCACAATACACAGATCCCCCTACCAAAACCTGCCCCCATTGCACCACACTGCCCAACAATAAAGGTTCACAGCAAGCTCCAGAAAACATGGATCACTTCCCAAACATCAGTGAAGACAGATATCAATGATGAAACACACCAGCACCTTCAAGGTGCCAGAACATCCTTTGATCAAATGAGGAGAATGGTACTTGAAAATCCTATATGGACTCCTATATGCCTGTCAACAAAGCCCTAGTTACACAATGGGCTATCTTAGGCAAGTCACCACATTCACATGAATTCCAAAATAGACACTGTGTTCTGAACTCTGCCATGGGAAGAGATTACCAGGAGGACAAAGGAAAAGGTTCAAGGATGTACTCAAGGGCTCCCACTGATTCCTGGGAAACTCCAGCCAATGACTATGAAAAATGGAGGAGTGTATAGGGAAATAACAAAAATACTATCCAAAAACTGATAAATCCCAAGGACCCAATGATCTACATCCCAGAGTTTTGAAAGAAGTGACTGTGGTGATAGTGGATGCTTTGGTTATCATCTTCCAAAATTCTATGTATCTTGAATGGTTCCTGTGGATTGCAGGGTAGCAAATATGACTCTACTATTTAAGAAAAGAGCAGTTTAGACAAAAGAATTAAAGAGTAATGCTTATTTGCCTGTGAGGAGTTTGTACCTTCTCCAGGGTTCCCTCTGGTTTCCTCATACTTCCCAGACATACTGGTAGGCTAATTAGCTACTGTGAATTATCCTTTAATGTAGGTAAATGGCAAAAGAACCAAAGGGGAATTGATGGCCATGTGACAAAGCTGGGGGCGGGGTAGTAGTAGAAGGGAATGGGACTCCTTTCTGCTGGGAGTTAGCATGGATCTGAAAAAATAAATTATCTCCTTCTGTACCATAATACATAAATAAGTAACAACAAATCTATGAGAAAAAAATTCGTACCCAAAAGAATAATGAGAACATGGAATGCGTTATACCAGATTACGGAGGATAAAAGATGCAACAGAAATGTGTGAAAGAAAACCATGGAGAACTGAAATCAAGAACAGACTGCTGCCTTGGCAAACAAAATTTTAAAACAGGTTCAATGGGTTCAAGGCTGACCAACAATCCTAAAAAGATTAATCTCAACATCTAAGGCTTAAACCAATCAGAGTTCCTAATCCTGACTTCTGAGTCTACACAGGTACCGTTGGAAAGCCGGAATCTCCAGTCAACTTGTGGCCTGCTGATGTTAACTATCCAGGAACATGCACAAAACTACGAGGTAGTCATTCTCCATGAAACAGTACCTCAGCATATTTCAGCATGTTTGAGAGGGGTAGGAACAGATTCATCTTCATTCAATGTCAACTTACCCCTACAGTAAACACAAAGGGTTTGACAAGTCGCCTGAATGACAACGATGCTGACTTAGATAGTACAGGCTCTTCCAGCATTGGGGTCAGGCTGCTTTTGCTTGTCTGATTCACACTCAAAGGTAAATCTTTCTGAGCCATATTCTCTGTTTCCACTTTCCGAGGTTCATTTTTCTTTGGTGCTTTTCTAAACCCACGTCTAGATACGGTGTAAAAAATTAACCTAAAAGATAAAGATCAATTCCCTTTAAAAACACAGTACTTCATAAAGCTCACTGCACATCGTGTCAGGACTGCATTAATGGAGGCACAAAATACTGCAACGAAGGAAAATGCTGAAAGGATTAAATTGCCATACAGGGTACTAATGAGCAGGGCACAATCTCAGTTAATTACTTACATTAATTAATTAGTTAATGTAATTAATTAATATTACATTGGCATGTAATAGAACATGCCAATATCTACAAATGGAAACAGATTTAAAATCAGTGAGTCTCCAGATCATATAAAAACACAACTATTATACTCCACAAACAAAGTACAAATCCTTGAAAGACTAATGAAAATGCAGTATTATATGAACTGGATGGGCAGTGGGTGTGGATGGGAGATAAATCTTCAGCTATGCTCAGAGGGACCAGACAGTGAAAAGATAAACAGCAATGGCCAGGAACAGCAGTTAACTCAAGAAAACAGCAGTGGTGGACAATGAACCAGATGCAAAGAAGCACATTGCTAGTGGACCAGAAATCAGAGCCCATGAGTACAGCAGCTTATCGGAGACCAGAGGCCCAGATGCAAAGAGGCGGACAAGGGATCAGAGCTTTGATTGAGGTGTATAAAATTATGGACTTGTAAATAAGAGCAGAAGAGTTAAAATTAGGGCTCATAGATTTAAATTTTTTTAAATTTTCTTTACAGCGTGGCAACAGGCCCTTCTGGCCCAACGAGTCTGCGCCGCCCATTTTAAACCCAAATTAACCTACCCGTACGTCTTTGCAATGTGGGAGGAAACTGGAGCACCCAGAGGAAACCCACGCAGACACGGGAGAACGCACAAACTCCTTACAGACAGCGACGGGAATCAAACCTCGATCGCTGGCGCTGTAATAGTGTCACGCTAACCGCTATGCTACCTTTTAGAGGAGAGATGAGGGAGGAAAAGAGATCATTTAGAAGAAGGTAGAAGTCTGGAACACTGCCTGAAAGAGTGGTAGAAACAGAACCCTCCATGAATTTAAAAAGGATTCAGACGTGGACACAGAACCTGAAAGGTAGGATGAAGCTGAGTAGCTTTTTTAAACACTAAGGACATGACGGGCCCAATGGCTGCCTTTAGTATCATTAACTTTTAGTGATTCTATGATTCATTCTGTAAACTAGAGATTTAGTACCAAGATCCAGATTTGGACACAGTCCTATTCATCTCTCAAAGAATCATAATTGTTACAGCATTAAAAGGTGTTTATGGGTTCTAGTAACAATCCATTTGGACACACTCCCCTGTAAATTCCTTCCTTTGACATACTTATCCAACTCCCTTTTGAACACTTCAATTGATCTGCCTCCACTACAATCCCTGGCAGTGAATTCCAGACCCTGAACATTTGCTACATAAAAATATTTTTCCTCATGCTAGTTTTGGTTCTTCTGCCAGTCACCTTCATTCTGTGTCCCCTAGTTCTTGACCCTCTGCAATGGAAAAGGCTTTTTTCTACCTACATGTCTATGCTCTTCATGACTTTAAATACCTCTATCCAATCTCCTTGCAACTTCCTCCATGTGCACAGAGAACATCACCAGGATCTCCAGGCCATCCACTTGTCTGAAATCCTCAACACTGGGATCATTTCTCCAAGGCCTTCAAATCAGTCAAACTCAGTGGGAAGAGTAGATGGGGGCATGATAAGACATAAGTGCAGTTATTTTAATACAAGGAGCCTGATGCGGAACACTGATGAAGGACTGCATATAGAGATATGCTATTACTGCAATCACAGAAACATGCTTCCAAGAAGGGCAGGACTGGCAGCTCAACATTTCAGGAGGTGGTAGGGGAGGGGGTATCACAATATTGATTGCAGAAAACATCATTGCAGTAGTCAGGGAGCATGTCTTGGAAGGTTCTACCAATGAGACCATGAATTATGAAGCAGCTATCACTTTGGTGGGGTTATATTATAGGACCCCCCCCCCAACAGAGAGCGAGAGATAAAGCAGCAGATAAGCAGGCAAATCGTATAGGGGTGTAAGAGCAATAGGGTTATAGCTGTGGGGGATTTTAACTTCCCAATATTGACTGGGGGAGTCCCTTGGTGTGAGATGCTTAGATAAGGAGGAATTTGTAAATTACATCCAGGAGAGTTTTTTTGAATACATAAGGAGCCATACTGGAGAAGGCATTAATCTAGGGAAATTAAGCCTAGCAAGTGGTGGAAGTGTCAGTGGGTAAGCATTTTGGGAACAGTGATCATAATTCTGTAAGTTTCATGCTGTTATGGACAGGGATAAGTATGCTCCGCAAGTTCGAGTCCTTCATTGGGGGAAGGCAATTTCAATAACATAAGGTAAATTAGAAGCAGCTGCTTTTGAATAAAATAAAACATCCAATAAGTAGGAGTGTTTTAAAAGGTAGATGGTGAGAGTTCAGGGCTCACATGTTCCTGTGAAAGGTAAAGATGGCACAATTAGGGAACCCTGGATGACAAGGGGTACTGAGGAGCTAATGGTAAAGAAGAATCATGAGTGGTATAGGCAACTTAAAATGGCATGAGGAAGATAGGGAGTGTTGGAAAGTAAATTGGCAGGGCAAAAAGAGGTCATAAAATATCATTTGCAGACAAGATTAAGTAAATCCCAAGGTATTCTTACAAGAGTAACCAGGAAAAGACTTTGGGACTATAGGGGCAATCCATGTGTGAAGCCAGAGGATGTGGGCATGTCCCATATAACTACTTCTCTCTGCATTCAGTGAGAAGGACATGGTACAAGGAGAGTTCAGAGCAAAGGACAGTGATGTTCTGGAATATATTAGCATTAGAAGTGCTAGATGTGTTGGGACACATGAATGTGGACAAATCCCCAGGGCCTGATGAGATGTATCCCAGGCCGCTATGGGAGGTAAGGGAAGAGATTCTGGGGCCTTAACACACACTTTTGTGTCTTCATTAGCTGCAAAGTACTGGATGACTGGAAGTTAGCAAGCATTGTTCCTCTAATCAAAAAGAGAAACAGGGATGTCAGATAACTACAGGCTAGTGAGTCTTGTATCACTAGCAGAAAAACTACCAGAAAAAAATTCTAAGGTACAGAATTTATCTTCACTAGGAAAGACAGGGGTTGATTAGGGATAGTCAGGATGGCTTTGTTCATGGGAAATTCTGTCTCACAAATTTGTATTTTTTGAGAAGGTAACTAAGCATATTAATCCAAAGAGTATAATAGATGTTGTCTACATGGATTTTAGTGGGGCCTTTGACAAGGTCCTCTATGATAGGCTGATCCAGGAGGTTAAAGCCCATGGATGCAGGACAGGCTGGCAAATTAGATCCAAACTTGATTTGGTAATAGGATGCAGTGGGTGGTGATAGATGGTTGCTTTTCTGATAGGAGCTCTATGACCCGTGATGTTTGTGATATACACTAACTTGGATGTGAATGTATGAGACATTATAGGTAAGTTAGCAGATGATACAAAAATTGGTTGTGTTACAGATAGCAAGGAAGGGTGTTGAAGGCTACAGCATGATATAGATCAGCTGGAAACTTGGGCAGAGCAATGGCAAATGGAATTCAATACTGACACATGCGAAGTGATGTATTTTGAGAAGGCAAACTGGCTAGATGTACAGTAAATGATACAGTGCTATGGAGTGTTGAAGAGCAGAGGGATTTTGGGATACATCCATATATCATTGAAATTTACAGCACAGGTGGTAAGGTGGTGAAGAAGGCATATGGGACGCTTGCCTTCATTGGCCGTAGCACAGAATATAAGAGCTGGAACGTCATGCTACAGCTCTAATAAAAGGTGATTAGGCCACAATTGAAATATTATGTGCGGTTCTAGTCACCGCACTATAGGAAGGATGTGATTGTACTGGAAAGGGTGCAGAGCAGATTCACCAGGATATTGCTTGGATTGGAGCATTACAGTTAAAAGGAGAGAATGGAATGACTGCTTTTCCCTTGAATAAAGGAAACTGAATGCTGATCTGAAAGAGGTATTTAAAGTTTTGAAAGGGAGAAATAGGGTAAATGGATCCCATGGTGGGAGTGTCAGACAAGAGGTCAGAGGTTTAAAGTGATAACTTGGAGATTTAGGAGGATTCTGAGGGGGAAATTTTTCCATAGAGGATGGTTGGATTCTGGAATGCACTGCCTGAAGAGGTAGTGGAGGCAGATACCCTTATGACATTGAGAACTATCTAGACAAGTACCTGAATCATCAAAGCATAGAAGACTACTGACCTAACGTGGATAAATCAAAGACCCCACCCACCCGGGTCATTCTCTCTTCTCTCCTCTCCCATTAGACAGAAGATACAGGAGCCTGAGCACATACCACCAGGCTCAAGGACAGCTTCTATCCCAGTATTAAAAGACTATTGAACTGTTCCCTTACACAATGAGATGGACTCTTGACCTCACAATCTATCTGGTTATGTCCTTGCATTTTATTGTCTACCTGCACTGCATTGCCTCTGTAGCTGTGACATTTTACTCTGTACTCTGTTATTGTTTTTACCCTGTGTAATGAATTGATCTGCACAAACGGTATGCAAGACAAGTTTTTCATTGTACCTCAGAACAAGTGACAATAATAAACCAATACCAATAAATAGGATTAGTGTTGGTAGGTACAACAAGTAGTGTGCACATGGTGGGTTAAAAGGGCCTGTTTGTGCGCTGTATGAGCCTACCTTTCCAAATGAACAGCTCCCAGAACGGGACACAGTATTCCAGTTGTTATCAAACCACTGTTTTATAAGGCTTATAATGACTTCCCTGCTCCCGTACACTACACCTCTATTTAAAGCGCAAGATCTTGAATTTTTTAAACCACTTTCTTAATGGCACAAATAGAAGTAAATGGGCATGATCTAATCACAAAGAGATAGCGAAAGAGTGAGCAATGTTAATAGGAGTTATTTATAGGTTACCAAATGGTAGTTGTTATATTGGGCATGATATAAATCAGGTAATTCAAGTAACACAAAACAGTAGTAAAGTAACCAAGGAAACATCAATCTACATGAACTGGACAAGTCAAATTAGAGGTAATAAGATGGAGAATTTAATTCATGGATTATGTACAAGGTGGATTTCTGGATCAATATTGAGGGAAAAGCTATTTTAGACCTTGTTTTGTGCAATGAGAAATTGATAATCATCATAAAAGGGCCTTTAGGAAATGTGTTCATAATATGACGGAATTTTACATTGAGCTCGAGTAATTCAATCTAAATCTGAGCTAAGGTTTTGGGTGAATACGCTCTTGTTCACTTGGAAAATGTCATACATGATTTGCTGGAAAAATTTCTTCTAGGTGCAAAAAACCAAGAGGACAAGTGGTCCATCTGTGATTGACAGGAAAAATTAAAGACAGTATTAAATAAACAGAGCATAAGAGCTTCCATAGATATAAAATGGGAAAGACTAGCAAGGGCTAGTGTGGATCCCTTCCAGACAGAGAATTTATAATGGGGAATAAGGAAATGGCAGAGGAATTAAACAAATACTTTGCATCGACACAAAAAACCTGCCCAAAATACCAGAAAATCAAGGGTGTCACAAGAGTGAGTAACTAAGGAAATGTACATTAGTAAATAATACAAAAATTATTGAGTCTAAAAGCTGATAAATCCCAAGAACCGGATTATCTACATCCAAAGTTTGAAGGATGTGCTATAGAAGTCGTGAGTACATTGGCTATGACCTTCCAAAATTCTTTAGATTCTGGAACCATGTTTGTGAATTAAAGGATAGCAAATGTAGCCCTAATATTTAAGAAGGGAGGGAGAGAAAACACATGGAACTAATGCTATGTTAGCCTAACTTCAGTGATGGGGAAGGTGCTGCAGTCTGTAGAGGAGGCCATAACAGAACACCTTAAAGGATAATAATAGAGTCAGAATGGATTTATGAAAGGAAGATAATATTTAACAGTATTTAATTCACTTAGAGTTCTTCGAGGGTGTGACTCACAGAATAAGTACAAAGGAGAACCAATGGATGTGATCTATTTGGATTTTCAAAAGGCTTCTGATAAAGTCCCACATGGGATTTTGGTCAATGAGGTTAAACCATGCAGAATTGGGGATAATAGTCAACAACAAAATACTGGGCCCTTCAGTCCACTGAGTCCACACTGACAAGCAAGCACCCATTTATCCTAATCATACACTAAACCCATTTTATTCTCCCTATATTTCCATAATTTCCCCCAAATTCCCACATACACTAGGTGCAATTTACCTACCAATTAACCTACCAAACAACATGTCATTGGAACGTAGGAGGAAATCGATCACCTGGAAGAAAACCTATGCTGTCACAGAGAGAACTGCACACAGCGTTGGAGGCCAGGATTGAACCTGAGTCGCTTGTGCCTACAAACTGTGCCACTGTGCCATCCTGATGCTATAATATGCTAACATGGATTAAGAATTGGTCATCAGACAAAAGCAGAGTGTGAATAAACAAATCATTCTCGGGTTCACTGGCTGAGACTGATGGGGTACCACAAAGATCAGTGCTTGGGCCCCAACAATTCACAATCTATATCAATGATTTGACTGAGGGGACCAAATAAAATACTTCCAAGTTCACTGATGATACAAGATTAGATTGGAAGGTACGATGTAAATGAGCTACAAGAGGATATAAACAAGCTGAGTAAATGTGCAAGAAATGTCAAAGGTAACATGATATGGAAAAATCTGAAGTCATCTGCTTCGGTACACAAAACAGAAAAGTAGATCATTTAGACCTATGTATCACATTCTTGGAATTAAGGGCAGGCCATTTAGGAGGGACATGAAAGAGTGTTCTTCACACCGAGGGTGGTGAATCTTTGAAATTCTCTACCCTGGATGACTCTGGAGACTCGGTCATTCAGTTCATTCAAAACAGATAAATAGATTTCTGGATATTAAGGGAAATCGAAGGACTTGGAGAGGAAAATAAGATTGAGATAGGTCAGCCATAATCTAGATGAATGGCATTGCAAACTTGAAGGGTCAAATGGCCCACTCCTGCTCCTTTTAAATTTCTTAACCCAACCAACCAACTTCAATCAACACAGACATTCTTGTGTCCCTTTTGAAATTGTGCCCTCTGGTTATATTACCACCTCCATTCTTCATTCCAAAATGTTGTAGTGGGGGCAAGAAACAAGAGGCAGAATAGAAAGGGGGTGAAGCTAAGCAGGGCAAGAGACACTGGGAGGAGAAGGAAGAGGGGAAAGAGGCAGCCTAAATGGTAGAAGAGACAGGCAAAGGCTTTAGGGTTGGATGAGGTTGGTACTGGATAGCCAGGTAGGGACAACGATGGAGCTAGGTGTTGGGCGGACATGGGGAGGTGCAGCAGACAGGGTGGGCATCACTGACAGATGGGGAGGTGGTGCTGGGGTGGGAGGGAGGGAGATGAGGGGGGCCGCGGGAGGGAGGGAGATGAGGGGGGCCGCGGGAGGGAGGAGATGGGGGGCTTTGCAGGAGGGACGGAGATGGGGAGAGGGCGGGGGCGATGGGGTTGGGACAGGAAGGGGCAAAGGGAAGAAGAGCGCGTGGGGAGAAAAGGTGTGAGGGAGAAGTGGGCAGGGAAATATAGGGGGGCCACAGGAAGGGTGGGGAGGAGGGAAGATGGTGGAGGAAAGAGGGGAGGGGGAGGGGGTGCGGGGGAGGTGGAGGGGGGAGGGGGATGGGTGGGGGAGGGAAGAGGGGAGGGAGGGGGGGAGGGAAGAGGGGAGGGAGGGGGGGAGGGAGGGGGGGAGGGAGGGGGGGAGGGAGGGGGGGAGGGAAGGGGGGAGGGAGGGGGGGAGGGAAGAGGGGAGGGAGGGGGGGAGGGAAGAGGGGAGGGAGGGGGGGAGGGAAGAGGGGAGGGAGGGGGGGAGGGAAGAGGGGAGGGAGGGGGGGAGGGAAGAGGGGAGGGAGGGGGGGAGGGAAGAGGGGAGGGAGGGGGGGAGGGAAGAGGGGAGGGAGGGGGGGAGGGAAGAGGGGAGGGAGGGGGGGAGGGAAGAGGGGAGGGAGGGGGGGAGGGAAGAGGGGAGGGAGGGGGGGAGGGAAGAGGGGAGGGAGGGGGGGAGGGAAGAGGGGAGGGAGGGGGGGAGGGAAGAGGGGAGGGAGGGGGGGAGGGAAGAGGGGAGGGAGGGGGGGAGGGAAGAGGGGAGGGAGGGGGGGAGGGAAGAGGGGAGGGAGGGGGGGAGGGAAGAGGGGAGGGAGGGGGGGAGGGAAGAGGGGAGGGAGGGGGGGAGGGAGGGAGGGAGGGGGGGAGGGAGGGAGGGAGGGGGGAGGGAGGGAGGGAGGGGGGAGGGAGGGAGGGAGGGGGAGGGAGGGGGGAGGGAGGGAGGGAGGGGGGAGGGAGGGGGGGAGGGGGGGGGGGAGGGGGAGGGAAGAGGGGAGGGAGGGGGAGGGAAGAGGGGAGAGGGGAGGGAGGGGGGAGGGGGATGGAAGAGGGGAGGGAGGGGGGAGGGGGAGGGAGGGGGGAGGGAGGGGGAGGGAGGGGGAGGGAGGGGGAGGGAGGGGGAGGGAGGGGGGAGGGGGAGGGAGGCGGGAGGGGGAGGGAGGGGGGAGGGGGGGGGAGGGGAAGGGAGGGGGGAGGGGGAGGGAGGGGGGAGGGGGAGGGAGGGGGGAGGGGGAGGGAGGGGGGGGAGGGAGGGGGTGGGGGAGGGAGGGGGAGGGAGGGGGAGGGGGAGGGAAGAGGGGAGGGAGGGGGGGAGGGGGATGGAAGAGGGGAGGGAGGGGGGAGGGGGAGAGAGGGGAGGGAGGGGGGAGGGGGAGGGAGGGGGGAGGGAGGGGGGAGGGAGGGGGGAGGGAGGGGGGAGGGAGGGGGGAGGGGGAGGGAGGGGGAGGGAGGGGGGAGGGAAGAGGGGAGGGAAGAGGGGAGGGAAGAGGGGAGGGAGAGGGGAGGGAAGAGGGGAGGGAAGAGGGGGGAGGGAAGAGGGGGAGGGAAGAGGGGGGAGGGAAGAGGGGGGAGGGAAGAGGGGGGAGGGAAGAGGGGGGAGGGAAGAGGGGGGAGGGAAGAGGGGGGAGGGAAGAGGGGGAGGGAAGAGGGGGGAGGGAAGAGGGGGGAGGGAAGAGGGGGGAGGGAAGAGGGGGGAGGGAAGGGGGGAGGGAAGGGGGGAGGGGGAGGGAAGAGGGGAGGGGAGGGGGAGGGAAGAGGGGAGGAGAGGGGAGGAAGAGGGGAGGGAAGAGGGGAGGGAGGGGGGAGGGGGATGGAAGAGGGGAGGGAGGAGGGGAGGGGAGGGGGAGGGAGGGGGAGGGAGGGGGAGGGGGAGGGAGGGGGAGGGAGGGGGAGGGAGGGGGAGGGAGGGGGAGGGAGGGGGAGGGGGAGGGGGAGGGGGAGGGGAGGGGGAGGGGGAGGGGGAGGGGGGGGAGGGGAGGGGGAGGGGGAGGGGGAGGGGGAGGGGGAGGGGGAGGGGGGGGAGGGGGAGGGGGGTGGGGGAGGGTGGGGGAGGGTGGGGGAGGGGGGGGGGGGGGGGGGGAGGGAGGGGGGGGGGAGGGGGGGGGAGGGGGGGGAGGGGGGGGGAGGGGGGGGGGAGGGGGGGGGAGGGGGGGGGAGGGGGGGGAGGGGGGGGGAGGGAGGGGGAGGGAGGGGGAGGGAGGAGGGGGAGGGAGGGGGGGAGGGAGAGGGGAGGAAGAGGGGAGGGAGGGGGGAGGGGGGAGGGGGGAGGGGGGGGAGGGGGGAGGGGGGAGGGAGGGGGGAGGGAGGGGGGAGGGAGGGGGGAGGGAGGGGGGAGGGAGGGGGATGGGGGGGAGGGAGGGGGATGGGGGGGAGGGAGGGGGGATGGGGAGGGGGGAGGGGGAGGAGGGGAGGGGGATGGGAGGGGGGAGGGGGAGGGGGGAGGGGGAGGGGGGAGGGGGAGGGGGGGGGAGGGGGAGGGGGAGGGGGGGGAGGGGGGGGGAGGGAAGGGGGGAGGGAGGGGGGAGGGGGGGAGGGAAGGGGGGAGGGAGGGGGAGGGAGGGGGGAGGGAAGGGGGGAGGGAGGGGGGAGGGAGGGGGGAGGGAGGGGGAGGGAGGGGGGATGGGGGGGAGGGGGAGGGAGGGGGATGGGGGGGAGGGGGAGGGAGGGGGGATGGGGGGGAGGGGGAGGGAGGGGGGATGGGGGGAGGGGGAGGGAGGGGGGATGGGGGGAGGGGGAGGGGGGGGAGGGGGAGGGGGGGGAGGGGGAGGGGGGGAGGGGAGGGGGGAGGGGGAGGGGGGGAGGGGGGGGGAGGGGGAGGGGGGAGGAGGGGGGGGAGGGGGGGGGAGGGGGGGAGGGGGGGGAGGGGGAGGGGGGAGGAGGGGGAGGGAAGAGGGAGAGGGAGGGGAGGGAAGAGGGAGGGGAAGAGGGGGAGGGAAGAGGGAGGGGGAGGGAGGGGAGGGAAGAGGGAGGGGGAGGGAGGGGAGGGAAGAGGGGGAGGGAGGGGGGAGGGAAGAGGGGAGGGAGGGGGGAGGGAAGAGGGGAGGGAGGGGGGAGGGAAGAGGGGAGGGAAGAGGGGAGGGAGGGGGGAGGGAGGGGGGAGGAAGAGGGGAGGGAGGGGGGAGGGAGGGGGGAGGGAAGAGGGGAGGGAGGGGGGAGGGAAGAGGGGAGGGAGGGGGGAGGGAGGGGGGAGGGAGGGAGGGGGGAGGGAGGGGGGAGGGAGGGGGGAGGGAGGGGGGAGGGAAGAGGGGGGGAGGGAAGAGGGGGGGAGGGAAGAGGGGGGGAGGGAAGAGGGGGGGGAGGGAAGAGGGGGGGGAGGGAAGGGGGGGGAAGGGGGGGGGAGGGAAGGGGGGGGGAAGGGGGGAGGGAAGGGGGGAGGGAAGGGGGGAGGGGGAGGGAAGAGGGGAGGGAGGGGGGAGGGGGAGGGAAGAGGGGAGGGGAGGGGGAGGAAGAGGGGAGGGGAGGGGGAGGGAAGAGGGGAGGGAGGGGGGAGGGAAGAGGGGAGGGAGGGGGGAGGGAAGAGGGGAGGGAGGGGGGAGGGAAGAGGGGAGGGAGGGGGGAGGGGGAGGGAAGAGGGGAGGGAGGGGGGAGGGGGAGGGAGGGGGAGGGGGAGGGAGGGGAGGGAGGGGGAGGGAGGGGGGAGGGGGAGGGAGGGGGAGGGAGGGGGGAGGGGGAGGGAAGGGGAGGGAGGGAGGGAGGGGGAGGGAGGGGGGAGGGGGAGGAGGGGAGGGAGGGGGGAGGGGGAGGGAGGGGGGAGGGGGAGGGGGAGGGGGAGGGAGGGGGGAGGGGGAGGGGGAGGGGAGGGGGAGGGGGAGGGAGGGGGAGGGGGAGGGAGGGGGGGAGGGAGGGGGAGGGGGAGGGAGAGGGAGGGGGAGGGAGGGGGAGGGGGAGGGGAGGGGGAGGGAGGGGGAGGGGGAGGGGAGGGGAGGGGGAGGGAGGGGGGAGGGGGAGGGGGAGGGAGGGGGAGGGGGAGGGAGGGGGAGGGAGGGGGAGGGGGAGGGGAGGGGAGGGAGGGGGAGGGGGAGGGGGAGGGAGGGGGAGGGGGAGAGAGGGGGAGGGAGGGGGGAGGGGGAGGGGGTGGGAGGGGGGAGGAGGGGGGAAGGGGGGAGGGAGGGGGAGGAAGGGGGGAGGGAGGGGGGAGAAGGGGGAGGGAGGGGTGAGGGAGGGGGGAGGGAGGGGGAGAAGGGGGGGGGAGGGGGGGGAGGGGGGGGAGGGGGGAGGGGGGGAGGGGGGAGGGGGGAGAGGGGGGGGGAGGGGGGAGGGGGAGGGGGGGGGGGGGAGGGGGGGGAGGGAGGGGGAGGGGGGAGGGAGGGGGAGGGGGGAGGGAGGGAGGGGGGAGGGGGGGAGGGGGGGAGGGGGGGAGGGGAGGGGGGGAGGGGGAGGGGGGGAGGGGGGAGGGGGGAGGAGAGGAGGGGGAGGGGGGAGGGGGAGGGGGGAGGGGGAGGGGGGGAGGGGGAGGGGGGAGGGGGAGGGGGGAGGGGGAGGGGGGGGGGGAGGGGGGGGAGGGGAGGGGGAGGGAGGGGGAGGGGAGGGGGGGAGGGGAGGGGGGGGAGGGGGGGAGGGGGAGGGAGGGGGGAGGGGGAGGGGAGGGGGGGGAGGGGGAGGGAGGGGGGGAGGGGGAGGGAGGGGGGGAGGGGGAGGGAGGGGGGGGAGGGGGAGGGGGGGAGGGGGGAGGGGGGGGAGGGAGGGGGGATGGGGGGGAGGGGGGGAGGGACGGGGGAGGGAGGGGAGGGGGATGGGGGGAGGGGGACGGGGGGGAGGGGGGGGGAGGGGGGAGGGGGGGAGGGGGAGGGGGAGGGGGGGGAGGAGGGGGGAGGGGGGAGGGGGATGGGGGAGGAGGGGGGAGGGGGAGGGGGGAGGGGGATGGGGGAGGAGGGGGGAGGAGGGGGAGGGGGAGGGGGGAGGAGGTGGGAGGAGGGGGGAAGGGGGGATGGGGGGAGGGTGGGGTTAGGGGGGGAAGGGGGAAGGGAGGGGGAAGGGAGGGGAGAAGGGAGGGGGGAAGGGAGGGGATGGGAAGGGAGGGATGGGAAGGGAGGGGATGGGAAGGGAGGGGGGAAGGGAGGGGAGGCGCAGGGAGGGGGGGAAGGGAGGGGAGGCGCAGGGAGGGGGGGAAGGGAGGGTAGGGGGGGAGGGGGGGAAGGGAGGGTAGGGGGGAAGGGGGGGAAGGGAGGGTAGGGGGGAAGGGGGGGAAGGGAGGGTAGGGGGGAAGGGGGAAGGGAGGGTAGGGGGGGAAGGGAGGGGAGAGGGGGGCTGGGGGCGTGTGTAGCGGAGGGGGAATGGGGGAGAATGAGGGGGTGGGAGTTGGTTGGATGTCGGGTGGAGGTAAATTGGTCGCGGGAGTTTGGAGACCGCCGCGCGATGCAGCCTTGGAAACACCGGATCTCAGCCACCCGCACTCCAGTGGACGTGCGGCCTTCCCGCGCCGCTCTCCTACCTGCCGCCCCGGGCATTACCCGCCCACAGGAGCCGGGAAACAGCCGCCGCACGGCACACGGACGCCATGCCTGTCGGTACTCACTTCCGGCGAGTCGAGTGACTTCCGGTGAAAGAGTCGCTCGGGGCGCCATGTTGGTAAAGGCGGAGGAATGGTGGGGGTGTGGGGATCCGGGGTGTAGTTAGGGGTGAGGATAGGGGTGGGTGCGGACGGTGGGGGTTATGGGTGAGGATGGGAGGTTACGGGTAAGGATGTGGTGAGGGTTAGGTGTTATAGTTGAGGGTTAGGGGTGAGGATGGGGTTAGGGGTGATGATGGGGTGGGGGTTAGGGGTGAGGATGGGAACTGGGGCTTAGGGGTGAGGAAGGAGGGTGAGGATGGGGGCTGGGTGAAGACGGTGTACAATGAGCAACTACTTTGATCCTTGTTCTCTTCTAAACATCTGACACTGAACCACCTACAGCAGGCATCCTCAGGCACTGGAATGATATCATCAATGCTTTCTCAACAAAATTTTCTAGATTTACTGGAAAGAAAAGTGAATCAACCTTATTCCCCACTCCCAAGTTAACATCTGCAGCATTAAGGCCTTAGTTGCACTGAACCAGCCACATCATTAGCTTCTGTCAAGGGAAAAGATTGCTTGGCAGACAGAGGAAAATATTCAAGAATGTTCTCAAAGCCTTTCTGATTTTGAGGAATTTCTTGCCCACGATCAAAAGCCTGAAAGGACAAAACACCCAGGCACAAGGACAGCTTCTATTCCGCTGTTATAAGACTATTGAACAGTCCCCTTGTACAGTAAAATGGACTCTTGAGCTCTCAATCTACCTCATTATGGCCTTGCACCTTATTGTCCACCTGCACTGCACTTTCTCTGTAACTGTAACACTTTATTCTGCATGCTGTTATTGTTCTCCCTTGTACTGCCTCAATGTACTGATATGATGAAATGGTCTATATGGATGGCATACAAAACAAAGTTTTTCACTATACCTTGGTACATGTGACAATAATAAACCAATTTCAAGTGGGGAAAGAGCATTCAGGATAGTATTGAGAACCTCAAGACTATGCCTCATAAGCACATAGAAGCCTTGCATAAGTGGTGAATGGAATGCACCACCTCACAAACCACCCACCCCATCTGACACCACATGCCACATCTATGGAAGAGTCAGGGATTTCCACAATGGCCTCATTAGCCACCTCAGAACCCACAACACCAGAGTGGAAATAAGTCATCCTTGATCCCAAGGGACTGTGTAAGAATAAGTTATTGGCAATCAGAATCCGCTTTGTTATCACTGACTTATATGACATGAAATTTGTTGTTTTACAGCAGCAGTACATTGCAAAAACATAATTACCATAAATTTAAAAAATAAATAAATAATGGAAAAGGAAAAGGAATAATGAGGTGGTGTTCAAGGGTTCATGGACCGTTGATAAATCTGATGGCAGAGGGGAAGAAATTGTTTCCGAATCATTGAGTGTGGGTCTTCAGGCTCCTGTACCTCCTCCCTGATGGTAGTAACGAGAAGAGGGCATGTCCCAGATGGTGAGGGTCCTTAGTGATGGATGCTGCCTTTTTGAGATACCACTTCTCAAAGATGTCCTCGATGGTGGGGACGGTTGTGCCCGTGATGGAGCTGGCTGAGTCTACAACCCTCTGCAGCCTCCTGTGATCCTGTGCATTGGAGCCTCCAGACCAGGCTGTAATGCAACCAGTCAGAATGCTGTCCACCGCACATCAGTCGAAATTTGTAAGTCTTTGGTGACGAACCGAATCTCTTCAAACTCCTAGCGAAGTTGAGCCACTGGGGTGCCTTCTTCATGATTGCGTCG